>NC_141021.1:1902500-1935000 GCF_052040795.2 Danio rerio | reverse complement strand
AGTTCTTACTGAGCTGTTTCAGTTGGTTGCTAGGTGATTACTAAGGTTTTCCATATGGTTGCTAGGGTATTATGTTTGGTTGTCATATGGTTGCCAGGATGTTTGATTGTCATTTCGATATTCACCACAATGATGATATTTGTGAGCCAGATATGGTTGCCAAGTTCTTACTGAGGTGTTCAGTTTGTTGCTAGGTGGTTACTAGGGCATTATGTTTAATTGTTTTGTGGTTGCCAGGGTGTTTGTTTGGTTGTCATTCCGATACTCACCATCATGATGACATTCGTGAGCCGGTTATGGTTACCAAGTTCTTACTGAGGTGTTCCAGTTGGTTGCTAGATGGTTACTAGTGTTTTCTATATGGTTGCTTGGTGGTTGCTAGGGTATCATGTTTGGTTGCCATGTGGCTGCTAGGGTTTTTATTTGGATGTCAGTCCGATACTTGCCACCATGATGACATTTGTGAGCCAGTTATGGTTACCAAGTTCTTACTGAGGCGTCCAGTTGGTTTCTAGATGGTTTCTAGCGTTTATTTTTTATTGTTGCTAGGTGGTTGCTAAGGTATCATGTTTGGTTGTCATGAGGTTGCTAGGGTAATTGTTTGGTAGTTCGTTACTCACCACAATGATGATATTTGTGAGCCGGTTATGGTTACCAAGTTCTTACTGAGGTGTTCCAGTTGGTTGCTAGGTGGTTACTAGCGTTTTCCTAATAGTAACTTGGTGGTTGCTATGGTTTCATGTTTGGTTGTCTTGTGGTTGCTAGGGTGTTTGTTTGGTTGCCAGTTTGATACTCACCACCATGATGACATTCGTGAGCCGGTTATGGTTACCAAGTTTTTTCTGAGGTGTTCCATTTTGTTGCTAGGTGGTTACTAGGGTTTTTCATATGGTTGCTTAGTGGTTGCTAGGGTATTACGTTTGGTTGTCATGTGGTTGCCCAGGATTGTTACTAGGTAGTTACTAGGGTTTTGTGGTTAAATGCCAGGTGGTTGCCTCAGTGTTCCAGATGATTCCTATGTTGTTGCTTGGTTTTTCCGGTTGGTTGCTAGGGTATTCTGATTGTCACATGTTTGCTAGAGTGATTGGTTTGTTGCCAAAACAAAACTCATCTCCATGATGACATGGAGCTCTTTATGGTTTCCAGGTGGTTACTAAGGTGTTTTGGTTGGTTGCTAAGTAGTTCCTAGGTTGTTCCGGTTTGAGTGTCCCATCCGGCAGGGGTCTCTGCTTACAGTATACGAGGCCTGTGGGAGCCGTTTTGGAGGCAGATTGAAACTCTCAGCAGGACCGTTCTGTGTGCCGCTGTTTCCTCTGAAGGACAGCTCCTACAGCGCTTATCTTACACAGCGGACTGTAGATGTGTTTCCATAACTTTTGTAATGTGGAGCCTTTGCACATTTCCTTGTTGTGATGATTTTGTTTCTCGTTAAATAAAAACACTGCTTTATTCACTAATGTTTTATGCAATAAATGATATAACTTGCATCTTTGCATGGAAACACAGCTTGTAAAGCAGGTGTTCACTGGCAGAGCATCACATAGAGCTCACAGAGCAAAGAGGATCATGGGAAAAGCAGCGCCTTAGACTGCTGTGACATGAGAACGAGTGTGTGTCTGTATACTGGAACGCTCTGATCGGCAGCAATGTCAATACAGCTGGATGAAGAAGTGTGTGTGTGTGTGTGTGTGTGTGTGTGTGTGTGTGTGTGTGTGTGTGTGTGTGTGTGTGTGTGTGTGTGTGTGTGGTCTTATTCTGTCTCTGACATCTGTGCCTATGTCGTCCTCATGCAGAAACAGCTCTGCATTAAATATTCGCTCAACTTTCAGTTCACAGATCAGCTTTAAAACATTTCTGCATCCCAATTCACATCTTATAATATGCCTTAAACAGGAGTACACCAATCCCAATACTTGGATTGAATATCAGTCCGATACCACATATTTTTGCTGGATCGGGTATTGGCCTGCTGTATCTAAATCCGATCTTGCGCCTGTGCTAAATTCTGTGTTTATAAGCCAACAAAAGCCACCAAGGCAGCTTATTATAAGGCACTAGAAAGTTGTCATGTAGGCTACTACATCCCAAATGTTCTGAAGCCATTCAATAGTTTAATGTGAAGTACAGATGATTATTAATGTGGTTAAATTCACGTTCAGTTCAGCGCATCCCGCCTGTCATTCTCCATTCATTTACAACTCAAGCTGCTGTGCTTGTGTCGTGTTCATGACCACTCAAATTACATTCTCCAAGACTATTTGTTCCTGTTAGTTCAAGTAATCAGTGGAGAAATGCATTTAGTTTTGCATTAAACAGGGTTCAACGCTAATCAACGATTGGCCCAGTGGTTCAGATTGTTACATGCCCTGCCAAAATTTTCACTGACCCCACCAAAAAAATAAAATAAAAAATAGCTAATTCTTAGCCACATATTTAAAATAATGTGTCAAAAATAATGCCTGTGAATCTAGAATTTAAATATTTATTTTTTTATATATATATTTAGCAGTAAAATCAAGCAGTATGGAAAATGTGCAGGTATTTTATTGCAAAACGAAAGGTGGCTGACTTAAATGGGATGGAAAACTACAGTTGAAGTCAGAATTATTCGCCCCCCTGTTTATTTTTTTCCCCATTTTCTGTTTAATGGAGAGCAGATTTCTTCAACAAATTTCTAAACATAATAGTGTTAATAACTCATCTCTAATAACTGATTTATTTTCTCTTTGTCATGATGACAGTACATAATATTAGACTAGATATTCTTCAAGACACTTCTATACAGCTTAAAGTGACGTTTAAAGGCTTCACTAGGTTAATTAGGTTAACTAGGCAGGTTAGGGTAATTAGGCAAGTTATTTTATAACGATGGTTTGTTCTGAAGACTATCGAGAAAAACAAAATTAGCCTAAAAGGGCTAATAATTTTGTCCTTAAAATGCTATTTAAAAAATTAAAAACTGCTTTTATTCTAGCCGCAATAAAACATATAAGACTTTCTCCAGAAGAAAAAAATATTATAAAACATACTGTGAAAATGTCCTTGCTCTGTTAAAAATAATTCAGGAAATATTAAAAAAAGAGGAAAAAATTCAAAGGGGGGCAAATAATTCTGACTCCAACTGTATGCAAAACATCACTTCATTTTTTTCATAGTGTTGTACCGATGTAAATATCTGTTTCCACAACGTTAGAAGCAAACATTTTCTTATAGCATAATATAAGAATTAAATCATAATTTGATGTTGCTGTCTCTTCACTGTACTGGTTATTACCAGGCTGTGGAAAAAAAATAACATGCTCACAACATCAAATCAGATAAAAGGAACCAAAAAGCAATATGGTGTTTACGATTTCATAGAAAAGTTAACATTCAACGACTTAAAAGCACAAATTGTTGCTTGATTCTAAGACTGTATATATGCACGCAATTGACAAATAGTCGCAGGCTAATTAAAATTTTGTGAAAAGGCAGCAATGGCCTGATCGGGCCAGTAACAGTTTTCTCTACTGAACATCCTTCACGCTGGCCCCGGGCTATCGGGCAGTCCTTATTGTTGAGCCCTGTTAAATCTGTTCATTTTGACCTGCAACAAGGTGTTCACTGCTGTTTCTTAATCATGTTGCGCTGTGCCTGTCATCAGCAGATCGCATCCGCAACACTGGAGTAGAGAAGGTTATTACCTGCTCTTCACACACAAAGTAGACCCACCTAAATCTTTAAATTAGAAAAGGTTCAATAATGCACTGGACAGATCCTCAAAGTATTGATTTCTTCCCTTTGTTTAATATTCCTTTAATATAAAAAAGCATAAGCTAAACCCAACAGATCAATGCCATAATGAATGCTCAGTTAATGCAGCCTAGTTTACAGCAAGCATCCTGTTTTTAGTTAGATTGTGCCGTCTGTCATATACAGTAGGCCTATAGGTGTGTTATTTTTACTGAAGATACAGTATATATTACTTGAGTTTATCATCAGAGAAACTGTATAATGCTTAATAAAAACGGCACAGTATCGAGATCTGATCTGTATCAGTCAATACTCTGAATTTTGGTATCGAGATCATTTCGGTTCCAAAAACAAAATGCTCTCTGTGCATCCCTAGCCTTAAAAATGTGCAGTTTCTTTTTTAGTGAAGCTAAAGTGCATACCTATATATGAGACTTTCCCAACTGATGCACCATGATGTTGCAGTTACGTGTCCTGTCAGTCGTCTTTTCACATCATCATAATTTTCATTCATTCCATTTCAGAGGTCGCCACAGTGGAATGAACCACCAACTATTCCAGCAGCTGCAACCCAGAACTGGGAAACACCCATACATATTCATTCACACACTCATACAATGCTGCCAATATAGTTCATCAATTCCCCTATAGCGCATGTGTTTGGACTGTCGGGGAAACCGGAGCACCCGGAGGAAACCCACGCCAACATGGGGAGAACATGCAAACTCCACACAGAAATGCCAAATGACTTAGCAGGGACTCGAACCAGTGACCTTCTTGCAGTGAGGCTGTAAAAATATACAGGGGGGCTAATAATTCTGACTTCAACTGAATATATTCCAGAACATTAGATATTAATTAAGAATCATTCAGACATCTTTACCAAAGCCCCTCCATGTGTGTGTGTGTGTGTGTGTGTGTAAGTGAGTGAGTGCTTTGCTCTGTCACTTGGCTGTGCTGCTAAACGATATGTCAGAAAATCAATTAATTACTTTTAAGCAGCAGTTAACGGCATCCACACAATACAGCCGCATGAATAATTAAAGAGGACGAAAGCCGAGTTATTTTGGCCGCTCTCTGCCTTAACTAACCTCCTGTACAGTAGCGGAGAGAAACCAGAGAGGCGGACTGAAGGAAAGCTGCAGAGAGAGAGAGGTGATCAAACAGATGATGGAGGAGGACAGAAACTTGGAGACTTCAGCATATTCTGTTGCTGAAGTGTTAGAATTTACATAAAAATCTCAGAAATGTGCATTTACTGTAGAGATTAAATAGAAATGTAGAATTTAAAAGGAAATGTCCAGAAATGGCAAACTGAAATTAAATCGAAATGTCCAGAAATGGCAAACTGAAATTAAATAGAAATGTCTAGAAATGTCAAACTGAAATTAAATCGAAATGTTCAGAAATGGCAAACTGAAATTAAATAGAAATGTCTAGAAATGTCAAACTGAAATTAAATAGAAATGTCCAGAAATGTCAAACTGAAATTAAATAGAAATGTCTAGAAATGTCAAACTGAAATTAAATCGAAATGTTCAGAAATGGCAAACTGAAATTAAATAGAAATGTCTAGAAATGTCAAACTGAAATTAAATAGAAATGTCCAGAAATGTCAAACTGAAATTAAATAGAAATGTCCACAAATGTGCAATTGAAGTTGAATTTAAATAGAAATGTCTAACTAAGATTAAATAGAAGTGTCCAATTAAAGTAGAATTTAAATAGAAATGTCCAATTAAGATAGAATGTAAATAGAAATGTCCAGAAATGTCGAATTGAAGTAGAATTTAAATAGAAATGTTCAGAAATGTCCAATTGAAGTAGAATTTAAATAAAAATGTCAAACTAAGATTAAATAGAAATGTCCAATTAAGATAGAATGTAAATAGAAATGTCCAACTAAGATTAAATAGAAGTGTCCAATTAAAGTAGAATTTAAATAGAAATGTCCAGAAATGTCGAATTGAAGTAGAATTTAAATAGAAATGTCCAACTAAAATTAAATAGAAATGTCCAATTAAAGTAGAATTTAAATATAAATGTCCAACTAAGATTAAATAGAAATGTCCAATTAAAGTAGAATTTAAATAGAAATGTCAAACTGAGATTAAATAGAAATGTCCAATTAAAGTAGAATTTAAATAGAAATGTCAAACTGAGATTAAATAGAAATGTCCAATTAAAGTAGAATTTAAATAAAAATGTCAAACTGAGATTAAATAGAAATGTCCAATTAAGATAAAATGTAAATAGAAATGTCCAGAAATGTCGAATTGAAGTAGAATTTAAATAGAAATGGCCAACTGAGATTAAATATAATTATCCAGAAATGCCAAATTAAATTGAAATAGAAACATCAAATTGAAGTAGAATTTAAATAGAAATGTCCAACTGAGATTAAACAGAAATGTTCAGAAATGTCCAATTAAAGTAGAATTTAAATATAAATGTTTAACTGAGATTAAATAGAAATATCCAGAAATGCCAAATTAAATTTAAATAGAAATGTCCAACTGATGATTCAACAGAAATATTCAGAAATGTCCAGTTGAAATAGAATTGAAATAGTAATGTTCAGATATGTCCAATTGAAGTAGAATTTAAAATAAAATGTCCAACTCAGATTAAATATAAATATCCAAAAATGTCCAATTTAATTGAAATAGAAATGTTTATGTGGAATTTAGATAGAAATGTTAATGTTGAGATTAAACAGAAATGTTCAGTAATGTCCATCTGAAGTAGAGTTGAAATAGAAGTGTTCAGAAATGTCCAATTAAAGTACAGTTTAAATACAAATGTCAAACTAAACTAGAATTGATATAGAAATGTCCAGGGAGTGTACAAATGTGCTCGACCTTGGTGTTGTGGGCGTCATGTGGTCTGCAGTTTGAGGATGCTGCCTATGTAGTGATTGAGGGATCAGTCAGTGGCCGCAGTGGTTTCTGAATGATGTCTGAGTCTATATCAGTCTTCATATGACAGACTTCAGACTGGCAGAGGCTCAGATCAGACCACAGCTCCAGTTTCACAGTGTTGGAGGACGGCTGGAGCTGCAGGAAAAGCTTGGTAAGCCACAGTACGTGGTGCGGGTCGTAACATCAGGACAGGGGTGTGTTTAACAGATCCTGCAGCCGCTGAGACCACACTGATGGATGATGTGGAAAGACTCGACTTCACAGAGCGAATGAATACTACACAATAATACTCAGTGTTTCCTTCTGAATATTCACAAACAGCTCAAACACTCACACACATAGTTGAAGTTATAATGATTAGCCCTCTTATATACATTTCTAAATAGTTTAGTTTTTTGACTATAACTGATTTCTTTTCTCTTTGTCATGATGACAGCACATAATATTAGACTAGATATTCTTCAAGACACTAGTATTCAGCTTACAGTGACATTTGAAGGTTTAACTAGGGTAATTAGGGTAAAGTTAGGGTAATTAGGCAAGTCATTGTATAACAGTGGTTTATTCTGGAGACAATCCAAAACATATTGCTTAAGAGGGTTAATAATATTGACCTTACAATGGGGTTAAAGTGATTAAAAACTGTGTTTATTTTAGCCGAATTAAAGCAAATAAGACTTTCTCCAGAAGAAAAACTATTAGAGGAAATACTGTGAAAATTTGTGTCTAAAAAAACTTGCTCTATTAAATATCACGTGAGAAATATTTGAAAAAGAATACATATTTCACAGGAGGTGAATGATTTTGTCCTCGACTGTATTTATAGATGTGGTTTTGTCCAGTGCCTGGAGGCTGTCTGTCCCCTGCGGGCCCCCAGAGAGCAGCACCCCGGGGCCAGCAGCACAAGATCAATAATCGCTTCCTGGAGCCCGACGATCAATCCTGCCAGAACTACTGACCCAACGCTTGACCAGGAATATTGTGCAATGCATCTGGGTCAAAGTAAAAATACTATATTGTGAAATTTGCTGGTTAATTAAATCGAGAGGCCAGCAAATGTCACAATATAATGTCATTTTACTTGTATTATGTTTGCCCAGACGCCTTGCACAATTATGCAGTTTATCAATATAGTTTTGAAAGTGATGATTTTCAGACTTAGGAATTTAAGGCCAGGAAAGTACTTAAAGGCTTAACCAGGTTAATTAGGTTAAAGTTATGGTAATCAGTAATGTTCTGGAGACTATCTAATAAGACTATCCTATGTTTCGAATGGGAGAAAAGTGTAACGGTCTATAGGGAAATTACCAACTTACATCACACATGACGTCACACGGTAACACTTTACGATAAAGTTCATTAGTTAATGCATTTACTAACATGAACTAATCATGAACAACACATGTACAGCATGTATTAATCATAACTGAACATTTACTAATGCATTATTAACATTCAAGCCTATGCTTGTTAACATTAGTTAATGCACCATGAGTTAACAAGAACTAACAATGAACTACTGTATTTTCATTAACTAACATGAACAAATACAGTAGTAGATGTATTGTTCATTGTTTGTTCATCTTAGTAAATGCATTAATTAACATTAACTAATGGACCTTATTGTAAAGTGTGACCCGTCACACGAGTTCAAGACCAGTTCCAATAGCAATCATGTTGTGTTGTATGGTGGAATGCCAGAATCGAAAGCCCAAAAATAGAAAACTTAACTTTTAGCGTGCACCACACTGCTTTTAATGCCAACCACAGACGTCTTTTGCCAACAGCCATCAGAAGAGCTGAATGGAGTGAGGACCTAATTAAAATGCTGGACTCTGCAGTTCTCATGTCATATCAGGTCAGTTCAGGCTCTGCTGAATCATACACGTTTACAACGCAGGGCTCAAACGCTTTCAGGGCGTGTCAGAATCCATGTTTGCTAATTTACGGATGGGAAAATCCGCTTTGCGCCGTGGCGCATGGTCTAAAAGGGTTGAGTTTATTTTCTTAATGAGTTACAGGTGTGTTTTGAGAATAAACCAATTGCAGTCTCATCTCCCATTCCCTTTAAGAGCCAGCTGCGTCGCGCCATAAGCGCATTCGCTATTTACAGGATGCAAAGTAAGTCTAAGTGGAAAACTGAGCATTTCACAAGCAAACAGTTCACAGTTTTTTACAGAAAACTGTTAAACAGAGCATCTACTGCGTGAGAATGAGAGATAATGGATCACTTTCGCTCTTGGATAGGGAAACCTTTACGCACAGACATCAATTAGTCTATAAATAATTAATTTAATTTGTTAAGTGCAAAGATTTGTGTCAAAACTATTTCTAAATTCAGTTCTAATTTCCAGCAAACGAATAAAATGAACAATAATAATGAAGTGTGCTCAAAAACCTGAGTTATATCCTAAAACACATGCTGTGCCCCATATGGTCTAAAACCTGACAGGTGGACTAATCTAAGCTTGTTTTTAATAAAACAAATATAAATATGGATATAATAAATAATACTGCTAATAATAATAACATTATACAAAAGCAAATTGTTATGAATGAACTGAAAAAGCCTCCCGAGATGAAGAAGACATAAAAGCAGTGATTTTTCATATTTATGTAGGCTAGAAAATAATGTGTTTTGTAATATTTTAATCCTTTATATTTATATTCTATATCTATTCTTATTATATCCTATATATATCTTTAATATTAACATTTTTTCGTATGTAAAGATATTTGCCTATTGCTCTCTTGTGTGTATTAAGCAGTGTGTAAGCGAGGCGCAACTCTGCGCTGGAGTTTAGACCGGGTTAGTTTTGGTCTAATGAAAAATCTATTTTAGTTTCTCAAAATAGCAACGCGCCAGCGGTCCGCCTCAGAACGCCTTCCTTTTTAGAGCAGAACGCCTATGAGCGCACAAATGAGCGCAAATGCATTTGCTATTTAAACAGCGTAGCGCAACGCCTCAAAACCACTCTTGCGCCAAGCTGAAACTACCAAAAGACTACTGCGCCGTGCCTTGCGCCACACTGCGCCGGGTGTATGATAGAGCCTTTCATTTTGATGGTCCGTTTGTTGAATACACAACATTGCATCTACATGCCAACTAATTCTCATTAGATTATAAGTAGACTGATAGGGTTAGGGTAAGCTGACATGTACTTGCAAGGTTTCTTCTAGTCGGTTAAATGTCTGTTGAAGGAGCAGTGTCAGCAGATATTAAGCAGACAGTCTACTAATACCCAAATGGACCATCAAATCAAAGTGTTGCCTTCTTTTCTTGTCAACAAAAGAGGCAGTGTGTTGTGCCTTGCGTTCTCAGTACAGAAAAGTTTGTTAAGTGCGATCGGCCCATTAAACGGCAGATCTCGGCACTCTTCCTCTGCTCTCTCATGCATGATTTGAGCAATGTTCACTCCATCAGCGCTGAAGGAGAGATGCAGGAGACGGGGAAATCAGGGGAATCTAAATGAAATGAGAGTTTGAGATGGCCCCGGGGCAGAGAGATGCTCCGTCTCCTGAGGCTATGGTTACTGATGGATATATTAGTCATGACTCTTTTTGTGTAAAATGCAGCAGGGTGGTGCGGGACGAGGGTATAAATGCAGCGGGTGGTCCTGGGGGTCCGTATTTCTTAGTTGCAGATCCGGGATTGAGTCTTAAAGATGAATCCGGGCCCGTTTAAAGCGTCCGGACCGATCTCGTGGGCCATGTACTTCATGAGGAAAGGCCGAAGCAGCAACGCTCTCTTTGGTAAACCCAAAACTCTATTCAATTCAATTCAAGTTTATTGGTATAGAGCTATTAAGTTTTATTATTGTTTTAAATCAGCTTTATAAAAAGTGCACATTAATGCATTACATTTAAAAACGGCAAAGTTATTAGTTACCATAACTTGCTAATTACTTTAACTAATTAACTTGTAACTAATAGCTTTGAACAGTTAAAATGGTAATATATAAGCATGGGTAAGCTGCATTTATATTGTATAGGTATATATATTGTGTAATATATATTGCGTAGTGCCTTTTTCATCTGTTGTGTCACACTTTCTTCGTGAATCATCTGTCATTGTTTTGTCTACTTTTTAAATATTTTTAACTTTTAATTACTTTTAATTGTGAAAGATGAGCTGTGGAAATGAAGAAGAAACTACTTCAAGTGCCTTTGTTCCCTCTGTGTGTGTGTAAATGTCATCTACACTCACTGGCCACTTTATTAGGTACACCTCATTAGTACAATGTTGGACCCTTTTTGCCTTCAGAACTGCCTTAATCCTTCGTGGCGTAGATTCAACAAGATACTGTAAATATTCCTCAGAGATTTTGTTCCATATTGTCATGATAGCATCACACAGTTGCTGCAGATTTGTCGGCTGCACATCCATGATGCCAATCTCCCGTTCCACCACATCCCAAAGCTGCTCTATTGGATTGAGCTCTGGTGACTGTGGAGGCCATTTGAGTACAGTGAACTCATTGTCATGTTCAAGAAACCAGTCTGAGATGATTCAGGCTTTGACATGGATTAACACTGATTAAAATTTGCATTAACGAGCAGTTGGACAGGTGTACCTAATAAAGTGGCCGGTGAGAGTATATGCTTAACAATATGAAGATATTTTATTGAATGATATTTACCATTTCATATTTCACTCTACAAAATACTCAGTTGTGTTGTTTGTATTTGCTTTAATCAATATACGTCATGCCAAGCAATCGTGTGCGTGTGTTCTTGTTTTTGTGGTTTACAAGGATAAATGTGTATAATGACATTGGCATGACCTATAAATGTACTAAGCTGGCTTATGAGAACACGCTTTTTGTGTTCTTGAAAATAGACGATATATATATATATATATATATATATATATATATATATATATATATATATATATATATATATATATATATATATGCTTAAAAATCATATTTAATAAGTCTTTTTATATTCAATATTTGCCACTGGGTTAGGTTTTGTGGTTGTGTTTGGGTAAAGGGAGTGGGGAGTGCTTGTAAAGTATATAGAATTGTGTGTGCGCGCCATCAGGAGTAAAATCTCTCATTTGGTTAGCACTTATTATTAGTGTTAACCAAATAATTGTTAGTGATCAGAATAAGCTGTGATTGCGTTCTGATATAATAGACTGTAGATAAATTGATATTAAGAAATATTATTAAGATTATTATACGAATATTTTTTTTATTCAATTTGTTATTCGGGTTATATCACTAAAGCTAAAATTATATATATAAATATAATTAAATATTCCTCATTTGTGTGTCTTTAAACATGTACAATTGAGGTCAGAATTATTCGTTCCCCTTTGACATTTATTTTTCTTTTTTAAATATTTCCCAAATGATGTTTAACAGAGCAAGGAAATTTTCACAGTATGTCTGATAATATTTTTTCTTCTGGAGAAAGTCTGATTTGTTTAATTTCATCAACAGTAAAAGCAGTTATTAATTTTTTAAACACCATTTTAAGGACAATATTATTAGCCTCTTTAAGCTATTTTTGTTTCGATAGTCTCCAGAACAAACCATCATTATACAATAACTTGCCTAATTACTCTAACCTGCCTAGTTAACCTAATTAACCTAGTTAAGCCCCTTAATGTCACTTTAAGCTGTATAGAAGTGTCTTGAAGAATATCTAGTCTAATATTATTTACTGTCATCATGACAAAGATAAAATAAATCAGCCATTAGAGATGAGTTATTAAAACTATTATGATTAGAAATGAGTTGAAGAAATCTGCTCTCTGTTAAATAGAAATTAGGGAAAACAATAAACAGGGGCTAATAATTCTGACTTCAACTGTATATAAAAAGCAAGGATTACTATAGAAATATAATGGGAAAATTGTCATATTTAATTTAATATATCAGTCAGTCTTTTATAAATAAAGCTCAAATTTAAAATGTAAAGAAGCTTATATTTATACTTATATAAATAACTGATATAAAATAACTTGTATATAACAAAACTTACTTTATTTCCCATGGAAATATTTTAAACTTTTGTTTTGTGGATGTAATAAAATGATATGTAGTAAAAGTTGTTAAATAACTAACTAAAACTGTTCAAATGTTAAATGTAATTCACTTTTTTGTAAAATTTTAAATTTACAATGAAATTTCAACTGTATTAAGATAAAGATACAAATTTGATATAATTAAAAAACTAAATAAATTACATAATTATTTGACTTAATTAATAAAAATAATATAGACGTATAATAAATAAACATGACAAAAACATTGAATTAGTAGAAAAATACAAATACAGAAATAATACTCCTTTTAAAAGCTGCAGAAATATCTCAAAACACTAAAACAGCACCGGAATTTTTTGCAATTTATTCATAACAAACTAAAATGTACTCATGATTTCTGGATGAAATTTGTTTCTATGATGCACAATATGATTTCTATTTAATTTATTATATTTTTTCTACTATAATCTTAATTTTGTTGGTTGCTTTATAAAATGTATTTCTACACTATAAAGAATATCTGTTAATGAACAGTTTCTGTATTTATTTATGGTTGTGAATAGGGTATATGCCGAAGCATTATAATAGGACTTTTAATTTGCCAGTAACCTGGGTTAAGCGCTTCCGGCAAACTGTATGCCCATGCAAAAATTGGCGCATTTAAGGTCAATTTTCTTTAAAAATCAGCGATCTCCACTGGCTGAGTGATATCCGATATAAAGTGGGTCTCAGATTGTACAAGAAGCACTGCATTACATTACATTATTCACCGCCATGTCTTCATAATATGAGCATTTATTTCACCCCAGTATATTCAATGGAGCTTCTGCGCTTGCCTGCCGATTCTGACTGGCGCGTGCGAGTACACCTTTTAGTCTCATTTTACGCTTGAGCAAACAAATTAATGCCAAAGTTTATTTAACTGACAGTATTTTAATGACATTACAACATCGATGCTGTAAAAGGAACCGTATAAAATGGAAAAACGTTCCCAATAACAGGTCACCGGAAGTTTATCAGTACGGGAAAAACACTAGCTCGGCATATACCCTATTGCATTATGGGATGTTGATCTCTGCTCTGTCCACTTTTAATATTAAAAATTCAACTCAACAGTTTAACATAGTGACTTTTATGGATTTTAGTAGCAGTTTGAAATAATATAATGTATAAGGAATAATATCTAGAGAAATAAGTCAGAAAATGTACTGGCACTTATTTACAAGGTGTTTCAGAATCAGAAAGAGCTTTATTGCCAGGTATGTTTGCACATACGAGGAATTTGTTTTTGTGACAGAGCTTCTACTGTGCAACAGACTTACAGAGACAGGACAATAAATATAATTATGTATATTATAAATAGGATTATAAATATATAAAAAGCAGTAAGAAGTGAATGCAAACTATACAAATTTGTACCGTAATATACAACACCGACTCAGACAATACAGCACTGCAAACTATTAAATATGTCCATAAAAGGCACTTTTTCCAGCTTTTCAAGGTTAAAAGTTATTGGAAGAAAGATCAAGATCTCATAATGCAGCTTACAAAATACTGAAAACTGCTCATTTACAGATATTTAGCGTTCTGCCTGGTCTGGAGTTGTGTTGTATTATTCAGCGTCTTCTTTCTGCTGTATGCCTGGCCTGAACATGATCAGATATTTGTAAGCCTGCAAAGCTTGTCGATATATTTTATAGCCGACTACAAGCGCTATTGATTGTTCAACTTTCAGAGATCAGATTTCTGGAAATCAGTAAAACACAAAACCCAGATATCCTGCACCTCCAGGACCCGCGGTGCCGTCCAGCTGGAAAATCATTTCTGATTGGCGTGCATGTTACGCTATTTTCCCTGAAATTGATTTTTGCTTTCAGATATATGATTATTATTCTGTTATTATTATGCAAAACAGATGCACAAATTACATGATGCAAATCAAATCAACAGAAAACAAACAAGCTAAAATATCTAATGAAGTACATACACGATGTAAATATTATTATTAGCTTAACTTGTGTTAAATATCTGTTATTAAATATGAATATGCATATTTATAATTATATCTTTCTAAGTAATAGCTGCTTTTAATAATTAGTAGTATTATAATATTGTTTTATATATATATATATATATATATATATATATATATATATATATATATACATACATATATATATATATATGAAAATGTGGCGCAGTAGGTAGTGCTGTCGCCTCACAGCAAGAAGGTCGCTGGTTCGAGCCTCAGCTGGGTCAGTTGGCGTTTCTGTGTGGAGTTTGCATGTTCTCCCTGTGTTCGCGTGGGTTTCCTCCGGGTGCTCCGGTTTCCCCCACAGTCCAAAGACATGCGGTACAGGTGAATTGGGTAAGCTAAATTGTCCGTCGTGTATGAGTGTGAATGGGAGTGTATGGATGTTTCCCAGAGATGCGTTGCAGCTGGAAGGGCATCTGCTGTGTAAAATATATGCTGGATAAGTTGGCGGTTCATTCCGCTGTGCCGACCCCAGATTAATAAAGGGAACAAGCCAAAAAGAAAATTATTGAATATAAAAACATGTGCACTGAATTAACTATCACTAATATTCATCATTTGTTGCTTACATAATTATTATTTATTGTTTTTTTTTCATGATTTTAACACCTTTTTTCCCCTCAGAAGATGAATTATTAGGGTTAAAATTCCTGCAATATTCATAATTATCTGCAATATCATTAATATGCATATTTATATGTTGCCATCAATAATACGCATATAATATTTTTTATAATAATTGATTTAATAAATATAAAATTTGACAAAAAAATATCTAGCAGTAAATCAAATCAGTATAATTGTAGTATTGTAATATGTAATAAAAATTAAACTTAGGTAGAAGTACAGTTGCTAATATTCATAATATACAGCTTACATTGTTATTTATTGATTTGTAATAATTTTATCTAAACACTGAATTATTAGTTTTGTTTCAATTCCAATGATTGTATCTTTTTTATTTACAATTTAATTATCTGCAATTGTTTTATTATATATATATATATATATATATATATATATATATATATATATATATATATAAATTAATTAATTTTCCTTCAGCTTTGTCCCTTGATTAATGGTATGGTCACATCAGAGCTTGTGCTTGTGAAAAGGGGCTGTGAAAAGGGATGGTATTAAGCACTATGATTAGATTTTAATTGTTAATAATGTAAAAATCTTAAGCGGGCTAATATTATTGACCTTAAAGAATAATAAAAACTGCTTTTATTCCAGCCAAACTAGAAGAAACATGGCTTTCTTCTGAAGAAATATAAAATATAAATACAAAATATAACTATAAAGTCCTTTTTCTTTTGACCATTTCTATTTAACAAAGAAATAAAATAAAATCTTCAGATATTTATTATAGACTGAAGTCCCGACAGACAGAACTTTCCATCAGAGCAATGCTCGTCTTTACATCATCTGCATCATCTGCATTGTGTTTTGTATTTAATGTTCAGGAAGATTAACACTGAAGCAGCTCTTAATGTTTGCACACATGAATCACGCTCAACAGATCTTTCAGTTCTTACTGTTATTGTTATGAATGACTGTGCAGATATACTCATTTAAAATCTCTCTTATCTTCACTCTACCAAATGCCTACTCATCTCTGGATGTAATACAGACTATATGGTTAATTCTCCATTAATAACTCAGCTTTTATTATCATGAGATGATTATGAAATGTGATTGTCTTATTTTGACGCTGAATGTGTGTGAAGCTGATGGTTTGTGCTGTGGTTGTGTGTTTGGAGCTGTGTTTGCCAGTGTTTTGTGAGATGTTAAAGCATGATTTTTACTGATGAACTGATTCTGATTGTTTTGCTGTAAATGATTGTGAATTGTGCGTGAGTGAGTGTGTACCTATGTGTGTAAGTGAGTGTGTACCTGTGTGTGTGAGTGAGTGTGTAACTGTGTGTGTGAGTGTGTACCTGTATGTGTGAGTGAGTTTGTACCTGTGTGTGTGTGTTTGTGTGTGTGTGTGTGTGTGTGTGTGTGTGTGTGTGTGTGTGTGTGTGTGTGTGTGTGTGTGTGTGTGTGTGTGTGTGTGTGTGTGTGTGTGTGTGTGTGTGTGTGTGTGTGTGTGAGTAAGTGTGTACCTGTGTGTGTGTGTGTGTGAGTGTGTGATGCTGATATTGTTCATTCTACTGCTCATGCAGATCGACTGCTGCCCCCTTTTGGCCCCTTAGATCTCCAGTACTTCATCTTGTTTTCAGTGTTTTAGATTAAAACACAGCGAGAATTCTTCTGTCAAAGCTCATTTTAGATTGGTACATCATCAATATTATTATTTTTCCATTATATTTATTTATTTACTTATTTTCATTTTCATGAACTTGTTCTTCTTTATATATATATATATATATATATATATATATATATATATATATATATATATATATATATATATATATATATATATAAAATTTAAATAGGTATGTATATTTAATAATTATTAATTACCTGTTTTTTTTCTATTTCTTGCAACTTAAACTTTTTTTTATTAACATTATTTAATTTTTTTCTATGAGCTAATTTTTTTATTTTATTATTATCATTTTCATTTTATTGTCAGCTTTTTTGTCATTATTATTATTATTTAGTTATTATTATTAGTATTATTTATATATTATTATTATTATTAATTACTATTATTATTTTATTAGTAGTATCATTATCATTTATTATTAGTAGTACTTATTAGTATTTTATATTATTATTATTTTGTATTATTATTACTAATATTATTTTTATTAGTAGTATTATTATCATTATATTATTATTTTTTATATATTTATTAATATTATCATTTATTAATACTATTATTTATTATTATTATTATTATTATTATTATTATTTTCATTTATTATTATTATTATTACTATTATAATTATTATTTATTCATTAGTTTCCTAGTGATGGGTTGCAGCTGGAAGATGGGTTCCGCTGCGTAAAAACGTGCTGGATAAGTTGGCGGTTCTTAGCGCTGTGGCGACCCCAGATTAATAAAGGGACTAAGCTAAAAAGAAAATGAATTAATTAATTTATTTATTAGTAGTATTATTATCATTATATTATTATTATTTTTTATTAATATTATCACTTAATATTATTATTTATTCCATAAGATAAATTTCTATTTAATTAATTAATTTATTTTAATTTCTTGGAACTTGATCTTGTGTTAGCTGTTTTGTTTATGATCGTCATTGTTATAATTTTTTCATAGTTTTCTGGTATTATTATTATTATTATTATCCTATTGTATTAATAATATGTGTATATATATATTAGTTTACTGAACTGTGGTTTGCATGATCAGCATTGCGTCAGTGAGACGAACAGGCTGGCGTTTTGAAGCTTTTCTGCTTGTTCTGCTGATATCATGTTCCTTCTGATAAAAAAATACAAAACAAAATCTGCTGGTACAAAACAATCAGCTATTAGCAAACACAATCCTGCACACTGTTTCCAAACATGTTTATATGATAATACTTTAAATATACACAAATTGAATAAAGATGATAAACATAAATAATTAATAATGATTATACTTTAAGAATATTTGGTGTATTTACTTTATTTCTGAAAGGTTTGGCCGTAAATTAAACAGTGACTGAAGAAATCTAGAAGGAATACAGCTGTTCATCAACATCAGCAAACCTTAATTTTAGTGACACTTTACTATAATAATTATTATTTTTACATTACTGTGAGGGTTAGGGTAGAGGCAGACATTATTAATTTAAAAATAATTGGTAATTTAATATATAATATGAATAATTCTCTGTATAATTATGTTTTTACATTACTGTTAGGGTTGGGGAAGAGGTAGACATTAATAAAATACAATTTAATGGGTAATTTGATGAATAACACCAATAATACTCTGTTTAATTACTGGTTTACATTACTGTGATGGCTGGGGTTGGTGAAGACGTTAATAAAATACTTTTAAATGATATTTTAATAAATAATAGGAATATTACTTTGTAATAATCACTGTTTTTACATTACTGTGCTGGTTTGGACGTTAAAAAAATGCAATTTAATGGGTAATTTAATAATAATACTCGTTATAATTGCTGGTTTTACATTACTGGGATGGCTGAGTTCATTTATTTGATAAATAATTCCCGTCTACTTCAAGCCGCAGCTGTATCCCTTCTAGCAACAACCACGCGCGAGGAATTCCATTGACTGCTTAGACCCGTTTCTCCCCCCCAATTCGGTCTGACCTCTGATTGGTCGAGCCCATCGAGGTCTGTCATCGCTATCCAATGAGAGCGCTCCAGGGGTTTGGCGTATGCAAATTGGCTGTCCTGGATGGCGTTCCTGCGCTGCCCATTGCCAGTAAAAGCGCGTCGCTGCCGGAGATTCATTCACAGCGCATCATCTGATCCAGGAACAGCACTTTCTCTCACTGGTCCTTCTTTTTTAGTCTTTTTAACCCAGCTAGTACTTTTGTAGTCAGTTAAAGAAAGCGAAAGTGTTTGCGTCAGGTGCGCGCTCTAACTTTCTAAAGGATACGCGCGTGGCCGATGATGATTTCTGCTGAAAGAGGAACAGCATCTGCGTAAAAACTGATCTGAGTTCAGCCCACTTCACACCGAACAGCAGGGTTGTTAAGAGCTGTGGATCCCCATCCCGAAACTCACGGAGACAAAAACATACCAAATGGTTTTTCTTTGGGACGCCAAATACGGTAAGAGCGCTTCTCAGATCGGGACAGTCACTCGCGCGTTCACGGGGCTATTTTTACGCGTCATGTTTCATCACGTCTGAATGTTTATTACAGTTACTAATCACGAAAACCTGTAACCTCAACCCTAATAATGCGACGTCAAAAGCTGAAATCAGTTCTGTTTGCGTATGATTAAACTGCAGAAAAAATTAAACCTGTAACCTCTACCTTTATATTGATGCTAATGTGACATTCATGTTCATCAAAAAACTGTTTACGTAAAAAAGTCAGTGTAAGTTTAGTATTGTTTGCTTATTATTGAACTGTGTAGAGAATAAAACCTGTAACCTCAACCTTATTAATGATGCCATGATTTGTACATTAAAAAGTGTAGTTCTGTTTGCCTGTTATTGAACTGCACAGAAAATGCCAGAATATTAAATGCAGATTGATCAAGAAAGTAGTTCAAAAATAGTATTGCAGTAAAATTGGAAATGAGGAAATTGAATTAATAAATGCATTAACTAACTAAAAAGAGTAATACAATGGAAACTGATGGAGAGATATAATGTGTTATTCAGAAAATGCAGATTAATGAAAACTACAAAATAAAATAATGAAAGTACAAAAAAGTATATTATTTTATTATGTAAGTATATATTTTCCATGATAAACTTAATCAAATTCCTGAAATAAAAGAGTGATTTTTTATTACTGTTGGTGAGTTTTTTTTTTATATATATCTACAAACCCTAAAAGACCTCAAGAATAACTAAAAACTAAACTAAAAATACCAAAATAATCTCAAACTGTCTTAAAATTTGAGGGGAAAAAAAGATATATATATATAATGTGTATAATATAAACATCTGATATTTAATTATATTTTTTAAAGAATTTTGGTCAGTGTGGATGGTGTAAACAAAATGCCTTGTCACGACAAAAGAAAACCATGAAACAGAACTGGGATGAAAGATGATATTTTCATCAATTTTATTTATTTATTTATTTTCGTAAATACAATAGGCTATTACATTTCAACCTTTTTATAGAAACTGGTTTTATTCGGGTCAAAAGAACATCCTGGAATGCATATATTATATTACATGTGAAGTAGTTTGTACATTAAATAAACATGTAGCTGAAGTGATTATTAGTAAGACACTTAAAATAAAACATCAGATTTTGGGACAGATGTGTGTGTGTTTATATATATATATATATATATATATATATATATATATATATATATATATATATATATATATATATATATATATATATATATAATATTATTTAAAGTGGTATGTATATTTAATATTTAATAATTATCTGTTTTTTCTATTTCTTGCAGCTTGAACTTATGTCAACTGTTTTGTTAATTAACATTATTCTTATTTTTTATATAAGCTATTTTTTTATTTTATTATTCAAGTCTTTGTGCACTCAATTGAGTCTGCCGTTTGTTCAGACTACTTATTTAAAATGAGTTAAAGCAACACAATTCTTGATTTTTTTTTTTGTTTTGGGGGGGTGGGGGGTAATTATTTTGTTTATTCCACTTAAATTTGTAAAAAAAAAAAAAAAAATGTAAAAAATATACACTAAATATATAGGGTAATAATAAAAATGCCAGAAAAATAACAAAATGATGATAATGATAATGTCAATAAACAAAAAAGTTGGCAAGATCAAGTTCCAAGAAATGAAATTAAATAAATAAGTAAATAAATTCAATTAAAAAAATTAGCTTATGAAATTTTTGGTCAGTATATAATAATAATAATAATGTCAATAAACAAAAAAAAAAAGCTGAGTCAATGCATTAAAAAAAAACCAAATTAAATAAAAAATTAATTAACTTAATAGAGCAAATTGAAGTATTTGTGTTGAACCCACCATTTATTCACAGTGTGTTCTCCTAAAATAGTGATTTTTAGTCTAAATGTTTTTAATATTAGACAATTTAGCAGACATTCACTTGTAGATGCACTTTTTTATTTAAAATACAAACATAAACCTTTTTGCAATTAGACATTTAATAAAGAGAGAAAAACAACTAACAGTCATACAAATAATAATTAAACAAAAGGATTTTCTCCAGCCACACCTGAAAAGAGTGATTATTATAGTTGTGATATTTCTGTTGCTCCTGAATTTCTGCAAATGCACGTCTGGCGCTTTTCCACACCTCATCTCTCTCACACCAACCAGCCATCAACAAACTCCAGTTTTAGCCTGATGTAGTGGTTGTGTTTATATTGGGCTGTGTGTTTGGAGGGAGCGCAGGTTTTGGAGACGGGTTTTAACCGCACTCATGTGGCATCGATTGTGGTTGGCCGAATAACCGCGGGCCGCTGCGCTGTCTGACGCTCCTTTTGCCTGTTTTTTTCTCTGCACGGAAGTCCTCCACCGTGGTAACAGCAGTGTTAAAGTATCCTTAAAAATGTAGTGCATGAGCAAAACTGATTCCTACAGCCAAAGCATGCTGTGAGCATAGCTAAGCATGAGAAGTAGTGACAATACTGCTAAAAGAGTGATGTGAAGTGAATGAAATAATAAAGCTTGTAAAAGGAGAGCACTGCTGGGATTTTACTATGATTGAATGGTGCTTTCTGGCCCAGTTTAATGTAAAACTGCATTGAAATTGTAAGATAATAATGCTGAATATGTAGAAAACTGCTGAGCAATGCGAGACATTGATGCCTAACTTAATCTTATGTCAGCACTGGAACTCTCTATTAAAATACAGAAGTAACATGTAAGCTTTTACTACGGTTGAGTAGTTTTTTTTTTGACCCAATGTAATTGAAAATTGCATTAAAAGTACAAAAATAATGTTGTAATGTAGTAATAAGTAGGATAATAATGTTGAATACGTCGTTCATTTTATTAGAACTAATTATTTTGCATAGAAAACTACTGAGCAATAGAAGACGTTGCCAGATATTGCACATTTACTCTTGTTTTAGTATTAGCTATATGCATTAAAATGTATATTTTTGAAATGTCTTATGTTTAACAGATGTAACATGTCAGCTTTCTTTGCTTTTACTATGATTGAGTTGTGTTTTCTGGTCATTATTTTATTGAAAATTTCATTGAAAGTAAGATAATAATGTTGTAATATAATCATAAGTAGGATAATTATGGTGTATACAACGTTCATTTTACTAGAACAAATTGTTTTGCATTATTTTGGTAGTTTTTTTTTACCCAATGTGATTGAAAATTGCATTAAAAATAAAATAATAATGTTGTAATATAATAATAAGTAGGATGTTAATGTTGAATACATCAATAATTTTACTTGAACTAATTATTTTGCATAAAAAACTGCTGACCAATGCAAGACGTTGCCAGAGATTGCACATTTACTCTTGTTTTAGTATTAGATCTATGCATTAAAATGTATATTTTTAAAATAATATTACATTTATGTTTTGCAGATGTAACATTGTCAGCTTTTTCTTGCTTTTACTACGGTTGAGTAGTTTTTTTTTACCCAATGTGATTGAAAGTTGCATGGAAAGTAAGATAATAATGTTCTAATATAATTATAAGTAGGATAATAATGTTGAATACGTCGTTCATTTTACTAGAACTAATTATTTTGCATAGAAAACTACTGAGCAATAGAAGACGTTGCCAGAGATTGCACATTTACTCTTTTTTTTAGTATTAGCTATATGCATTGAAATGTATATTTTTGAAATGTCTTATGTTTAACAGATGTAACATGTCAGCTTTCTTTGCTTTTACTATGATTGAGTTATGTTTTCTGGTCATTATTTTATTGAAAATTGCATTGAAAGTAAGATAATAATGTTGTAATATAATAATAAGTAGGAAAATTATGGTGTACACGTTGCCAGAGACTGCAAATTTACTCTTGTTTTAGTATTAAATCTATGCATTAAAATTAGATACATTTATTAATAATATTATATGTTTTGCAGATGTAACATTGTAAGCTTTTTCTGGCTTTTACTATGATTGAGTAGTTTTCTGACCCAATGTGATTAAAAATTGATTGAAAGTGTCAGATAATAATGTTTTAATATAATAATACTGTTAAATACAACATTCATTTCACTAGCTCTAATTATTTTGCATAGAAAAATGCTGAGCAATGCAAGACGTTGCCATATATTGCAATTTTACCCTGGTTTTAGTATTAAATCTATGCATTAAAATGGATGTTTTGGAAATATCTTATATATATGTTTTGCAGAAGTAACACTGTAAGCTGTTTCTTGCCTTTACTACAGTTTTTAGTGTGTTTTAGAGTATTCTACATTGTTTTCATGATTAATAAATCGCTGGAAGAGTCTAATTCATTTGAATGAAAAGTAATTTTAACAAGATATAATTAGAGCAATGCAACAATCAAACCCATTTTTATTATGTCTAAAGTGCTCATGCATTACAGTGTTTTTACTGTGGCAAAGTGTTTTTATTGTTCTAAATAAAAGTAAATTTACTATATTCTTTTACCTTTATACGGTTAAAGTTTAACAAATAGCTCATTTTACTAGGAGTAGTAATTCTGCATAGTAAATCAGCATCTGTTCTTGATTATGGGGGTGTTCTTGATATGAAATAAAATAATAAATGTAAACAAATACATAAAACAATCATCAATGCAAAAACTATATATATATATATATATATATATATATATATATATATATATATATATATATATATATATATATATATATATATATAGGCCCTGATATCAGCATTCAGTAATACTTCAGATGTCAAAATGTGAAAGTTTATTTGTGGGTGGTTAGCACTGTCGCATCACAGCAAGAAGGTCTCTAATTCAAGTCCCAAATGGACCAATTGGCATTTCTGTGGGGAGTTTGCATGTTCTCCCTGTGTTGGCGTGGGTTTACTCCGGGTCCTCCGCTTTCCCCCACAGTCTTAACACATGCGCTATAGAAGAATTGATCAACTAAATTGGCTGTAGTGTATGAGTGTGTGTGTGTGTGTGTGTGAATGTGTGTATGGATGTTCGCTAGTGATGGGATTTCGGATGGAAGTGCATACACTGTTTAAAACATATGCTGGAATAGTTGGCGGTTCATTCCGCTGTGGTGACCCTGATAAATGAGGTACTTAACTGAAGGAAAATGAGTGAATGAATGAGAATTATAAGTATTATAAGTAAAACAGTAATATTAGATGTGAAAATTGCATTAAAGAACATATTAATGTATGAGGATTCGACTTAAAAACTTAGATTATGCAGTGATTTAGTGATTCGTTCTGTAAGGTAAGAGTTTGATTATGTCCTGCTTTGATGAGAAATTTGGTGAATAAGTTTATTTGTCGACTGGAGAATTCTCAGAATAGTGTTTTAATGTTGCTGACCACACCTAGGCTTACTGATGTGCACATTTGAGGAAGTGTTGGCATAACTGAATTTTTTTCAATGTGTTTTGTTGGGTTTGTATTGTTCTGTTTGTTTTCTGCTGCTAATGTCTGGAAATAAAGTAGAGCGTAAAGTAAATTGTTTTTTAAAATGTGTTAATGAATAGCTTTCGTATTTTGTGTAAAACAGAAGTGTTTCTCACAAAGTGCATAAGAGAGCAAGGAGTGCATCCTACAGGTGGTTTGTCAAGCCCACTCACCTGTATGGAGTACACTAGATTTATATTATATTTTTTTCCCCAATTTTTCAACACATTTTTAATCATAGTAGTTTTAATAGCTCATCTCTAATAGCTGATTTATTTTATCTTTGCCATGATGACAGTAAATAATATTAGACTAGATATTCTTCAAGACACTTCTATACAGCTTAAAGTGACATTGAAAGGCTTAACTAGGTTAATTAGGGTAAAGTTAGGGTAATTAGGCAAGTCGTTGTATAACAGTTGTTTGTTCTGGAGACAATTGAACACAAATATTGCTTAAGGGGGCTAATAATATTGACCTTAAAATGTGTTTAAAACAATTAAAAACTGCTTTTATTCTAGCCGAAATAATACAACTAAGACTTTCTCCAGAAGAAAAAATATTATCAGACATACTGTGAAAATTTAATTTGGGAAATATTTTTTAAAAATTCACAAGAGGACTAACAATTTAGACTTCAACTATATATGCCCATAAATTCATCTGTAAGTGTCTGTAAAATAAAGCATGTCAGCCCTGTGTTGCCCTGTATCGCCAGCAGAAAGAAGCTTCTCCTCAGTCTCTCTGTCTCAGCCTTCAGCAAACGAAAGCACTTTTCTTTTTCCTTCTTTTATTATATCTCATATTTATTCATATCTTATATTATTTCAAGAGTTGACACTTAGCTGATGATTGATTATAATGCTTGTTTGGCATGCTGTCCCGGGAGAGAGCCCAGAGCTCATAAGATCCTCAAGCCCGGGGCTCCCTCCTGTTCCAAGGCGAGAGGGGAGTTTGAGTTCAGGTAGATCTGGAGAATTCCCCTGCTGTAGTAGTTAATGAACAGATAGTGATCGCTCTTAAGGGATATTTACTCACTAGGAGCATGTCTATGGTGGCGATTTAAATTAGTCAATTAACTTAAGTTGCATGTTTTTGGATAGTGGGAAGAAACCGGGAAGCCAGGGGAAACCCACGTGAGCACTTATTATTCCTGTTTTAACACATTTTAATCTGTTTTTAATAATATTTGTTTTTATTTTCTTAATTTTTTTTTACTTGTCTCTTTTATTCGTAAGCTTGCCTTACCTTGTTGAATTCACTTTAACACTGGCCTGTGTTTCAGAACCTGCGCCCGGGCGACGCTTCACGCCTCCCTCCACCACCCTGAGCTCGGGGAAGATGAGCGAGGGTTTGCCTCTGGGGGCTCAGGAGAGCACCGGCGCCGCTCTGGTGGGCAAACTGCGCATGGCAGACCGCAGCATGGTGGAAGTACTGTCCGACCACCCAGGGGAACTGGTGCGCACCGACAGCCCGAACTTCCTCTGCTCCGTCCTGCCGACACACTGGCGCTGCAACAAGACCCTGCCCATCGCCTTCAAGGTACCAGAACCTGTTTTATATGGATTCTTTTTGGGCAGCTTGGTGGCTCAGTGTCACAGCAAGAGGCTAGTTTGAGTCCCGGCTGGGTCAGTTGGCATTTCAGTCTGGAGTTTGCATGTTCTCCTCGTGTTGTTGTGGGTTTTCTCCGGGTGCTCCGGTTTCCCCCACAGTCCAAACACATGCGCTATAGGGGAACTGATGAACTAAACTGGCCGTAGTGTATGAGTGTGTGTGAATGAATGAGTGTGTATGGGTGTTTCCCAGCACTGGGTTGCAGCTGGAAGGGCAAATGCTAAAACTTATGTTGGAATAGTTGGCGGTTCATTCCACTGTGGTGACCCCCTGATGAATAAAGGGACAGAAAATGAATGAACGAATAGTTCTGTGGCACATGATCAATTATTTTTTACATAACACTGACTGTAGTTGATTCGTTTATGCTATTTTTTGGGTTCTTTTAAAGTTGAAGGGCATTTTAAAATCTTACCATCTCCTTTTTAATCCTCACAGCATGAATCAAGCTAATGATTTGTAGGGAAGCATCAGTAATTGCTGTTAATGTCCTTTCGTCACATGTGACCGACCGCATTATCTTTCTTCATCTTCTTCTTCTTCCACATTTGGCAAATGACGGCATAAAAGTGAAGCACTTAGTGTTGTCAAAGCCAGCCGTGTGTGTGTGTGTGTGTGTGTGTGTAAGGGAGAGCTGAAGAATGAGCTGACATTTACAGTTAATATGCAAATCAGCTGCTCATTTAGTTTAGATGTGCAGATAATTGCACAAGTGGACGTGACGCAGGACAGTACAGAGGATTTGAATGTTGTTTGGCTTTCAGCGTCTGTCCAAAGTGTCTGCTTAATAATAAAGGCAGAATATATTGTATCTCTGCTTAATAAAGTCAAGGAGGATGATGATGAAATGGCAGAAAAATATCAATTATTGTCATTATTTTAAACGCTGCACTCAAAAACGTGTTGTTTGTTTACACTAGTTATTTAAAATGAGCCAAAACAACACAGTTACTGAGTATTTTGTGGGGTACAACTTATTTTTGTTATTGTTTTCGGTCCACTTAAATTTGTACAAACTAATAAGTTAACTTAATTTTTCAGGTTGTCCCAACATAAATCCATTGTGTGGAACCCAGCTTTTTTTAGTGTTTAAAGGTTTAATTTGAGTGTTTTATTTGATTATGATTAATTAATCTTACAATGAGAGTTAAGAAAATTGCAATGTTACAAAAGGTCATGTTGAAGATATTTTAAAATTGAAATATTAATTATTGAATCTAGAAAATACAACATATCATTCATTCATTTTCTTTTCAGTCCATTTATTAATCTGGGGTTGCCACCGTGGAATGAACCGCCAACTTATCCAGCATATGTTTTACACAACTGATGCCCTTCCAGCTGCAACCCATCACTGGGAAACATCCATACACACCCATTCACACACAAACTTACGCCAACACGGGGAGAACATGCAAGTTTACAGAGAAACGCTAACTGACCCAGCCGAGGCTCAAACTAGTGACCTTTTTGTTGTGAGGCGATTGTGGTACCCACTGCATCACCGTTACGCATTCAATATATCATGGTTTCAAGCGTATAAAGCCACATAACTGTCAGAAGTAATTTAAATAATATTTTGCAGTAATATTTCACTATAGGGCAGTCTGTCTGATTAAATAAATGTACATTTGCATATGTAAATTATATTTTACAGTAATATTTTACTATAGGGCAGTCTATCAAATAAATGTAAATTTGCATATTTAAATTATATTTTACAGTAATATTTCACCTTCTGTCTGATCAAATAAATGTTCATTTGCATATTTAAATCATATTTTACAGTAATATTTCACTGTTTGTCTATCAAATAAATGTACATTTGCATATTTAAATTATATTTTACAGTAATATTTCACCTTTTGTCTAATCAAATAAATGTACATTTGCATATTTAAATTATATTTTACAATAATATTTAACCGTCTGTCTGATCAAATAAATGCACATTTGCATATTTAAATGATATTTTACAGTAATATTTAACCGTCTGTCTGATCAAATAAATGCACATTTGCATATTTAAATGATATTTTACAGTAATATTTAGCCATCTGTCTGATCAAATAAATGCACATTTGCATATTTAAATGATATTTTACAGTAATATTTAACCGTCTGTCTGATCAAATAAATGCACATTTGCATATTTAAATAATATTTTACAGTAATATTTAACCGTCTGTCTGATCAAATAAATTCACATTTGCATATTTAAATTAATATTTTACAGTAATTTTTAACCGTCTGTCTGATCAAATAAATGCACATTTGCATATTTAAATTATATTTTACAGTAATATTTCACCGTATATCTGATCAAGTTAATGCACATTTGCATATTTAAATTATGATTTACAGTAATATTTCACCGTCTGTCTGAATCAAATAAATGTAAATTTACATATTTTAATTATATTGTACAGTAATAATTCACCGTCTGTCTGATCAAATAAATGCACATTTGCATATTTAAATTATATTTTACAGTAATATTTCACCTTCTGTCTGATCAAATAAATGTTCATTTGCATATTTAAATCATATTTTACAGTAATATTTCACTGTTTGTCTATCAAATAAATGTACATTTGCATATTTAAATTATATTTTACAGTAATATTTCACCTTTTGTCTAATCAAATAAATGTACATTTGCATATTTAACTTATATTTTACAGTAATATTTAACCGTCTGTCTGATCAAATAAATGCACATTTGCATATTTAAATGATATTTTACAGTAATATTTAACCGTCTGTCTGATCAAATAAATGCACATTTGCATATTTAAATGATATTTTACAGTAATATTTAACCGTCTGTCTGATCAAATAAATGCACATTTGCATATTTAAATTAATATTTTACAGTAATTTTTAACCGTCTGTCTGATCAAATAAATGCACATTTGCATATTTAAATGATATTTTACAGTAATATTTCACCGTATATCTGATCAAGTTAATGCACATTTGCATATTTAAATTATGATTTACAGTAATATTTCACCGTCTGTCTGAATCAAATAAATGTAAATTTACATATTTTAATTATATTATACAGTAATACTTCACCGTCTGTCTGATCAAATAAATGCACATTTGCATATTTAAATTATATTTTACAGTAATGCTTCACCGTCTGTCTGATCAAATAAATGCACATTTGCATATTTAAATTATATTATACAGTAATATTTCACCGTCTGTCTGATCAAATAAATGCACATTTGCATATTTAAATGATATTTTACCATAATATTTCACCTTTTGATCAAATAAATGTACATTTGCATATTTAAATAATATTCTACTCTGTCTCTATCTGTCTCATCAAAGATTTTTTCATTATACATATAAATGCTCATGTCTTATTCATTATTCATTCTACTTTCATACCTACATTTTTGTCCATTAATGATTTGTTGCATAAATAATGCTGATAATAATTGATGCATCTAATGGATTCTTTTTATAAGACTGTCATCAGCATCTTAAATCCTTGAAAGTTTTTAATATTTAGATTGTTTTTAATATATGAACATTGATATGTATTCATGTGTGTATTACATGATCTTTACATCAAATTACAAAACACGAATGAGCGCTGGTGTGAATTGTGTCTAATGCAGTGTGTATTGGGTCAGGACAGCAAATCAGACATGATTCTCTCTTCTGGCTGCCGTTATCAGTCTCACACTTGTTTTCCTCTTTCTGAAAGTCTTGATAACACCATCCTGGAGTTTTTCTGTCATTATTTCAGCAAATAGGATTGTAAAGAAATGCTTTGTTGTGTTCTCCCATTCACTGCGCTCTGTGTTTACCAACTATGATGACCTCATTTATTGATTGACAGGTGGTTGCCCTTGGTGATATCCCAGACGGGACACTGGTCACAGTGATGGCGGGAAATGATGAGAATTACTCCGCTGAGCTCCGCAACGCTACAGCCGCCATCAAGAACCAAGTGGCTCGTTTCAACGACCTGCGTTTCGTGGGCCGCAGCGGACGAGGTGAGATGCTGAAATTACATAAAAACATCTCCGCTTACTGCCCAGACATACACATCGAGAGAAGGAAACACGGTCTATATATTCACCAGTGATCTGTGACAGAGTTCATTTAAGGCCAGTATCTGTGTGTGCACATGCTGGGTTATATGCATTTATACTAGCGAGCTGTCCAATGCTTGATTCTGATTGGCTAATGAGTATTCTAATTAGCCGTTCACACACAGAATGCATTTTTCAAGTACAATGTGCTACTTTTACTTACTTTTTTTTTGTATAACATGATTGCTATGCTTTCATCTGTTGCAGTGCATCCTTTATAGTCTGCATGAAATCTAAATTTACTCTTTGTATATTTTATATTTATACAGCAATGCCTCTTTTAAATGTCTGTGCACTTTATTATTTTGTAAAAAAAAATTGCCCTCATAAACTTTAAGCAAAAACCGTAAGCATCCCTCAATCCTCGAAATGACTTCTCTTTACTTCTGGTCACATGGAATGCCTATTAGGAGGGGCTATCAGTAATTTAGGGCGGGACTATCAGTAAATTACGGGGGGGCTAACAGTCCTTTAGGGCAAGGCTATGAGCCCTTTAGAGTGGAGCTAGTAGTCCTTTAGGGCGGGGCTATCAGTCCTTTAGGGCGGAGCTATCAGTCCTTTAGGGCAGAGCTATTAGTCATTTCGGGCGGAGCTATCTGTCCTTTAGGGTGGACGTATCAGCCCTTTAGGGCAGAGCTATCAGTCATTTAGGGCAGGGCTATCTGTCATTTAGGGCAGAACTATCTGCTATTTAGAGCGGAGCTATCAGTCCTTTAGGGCAGAGCTATCAGTCATTTATGGTGGAACTATTGGTCATTTAGGGCGGGGAAAACAGTCATTTAGGGTAGGGTTATCAGTCATTTAAGGCGGAGCTATCAGTCCTTTAGGGTTGGATTATCAGTCATTTCGGGCGGGGCTATCAGTCCTTTAGGGCAGGACTATCTGTCATTTAGGGCGGAGCTATCAGTCTTTTAGGGCAGAGCTATCTGTCATTTAGGGCGGAGCTATCAGTCCTTTAGGGCAGAGCCATCTGTCATTTAGGGCGGAGCTATCAGTCCTTTAGGGCAGAGCTATCTGTCATTTAGGGCGGAGCTATCAGTCCTTTAGGGCAGAGCTGTCTGTCATTTAGGGCGGAGCTATCAGTCCTTTAGAGCAGAGCTATTTGTCATTTAGGGCAGAGCTATCTGTCATTTAGGGCGGAGCTATCTGTCATTTAGGGCGGAGCTATCTGTCATTTAGGGCGAAGCTATCAGTCTTTTAGGGCGGAGAAAACTGTCATTTAGGGCGGAGCTATCAGTCCTTTAGGGCGGAGCTATCTGTCTTTTAGGGAGGAGCTGTCAGTCCTTTAGGGCAGAGCTATCTGTAATTTAGGGCGGAGCTATCAGTCCTTTAGGCCAGAGCTATCTGTCATTTAGGGCGGAGCTATCAGTCCTTTAGGGCGGAGCTATCTGTCTTTTAGGGAGGAGATGTCAGTCCTTTAGGGCAGAGCTATCTGTAATTTAGGGCGGAGCTATCAGTCTTTTAGGCCAGAGCTATCTGTCATTTAGGGCGGAGCTATCAGTCCTTTAGAGCAGAACTATCTGCCATTTAGGGCGGAGCTATCAGTCCTTTAGGGCAGAACTATCTGCCATTTAGGGCGGAGCTATCAGTCCTTTATGGTGGAGCTATCAGTCCTTTAGGGCGGAGAAAACTGTCATTTAGGGTGGAGCTATCAGGGCGTGTCATGTTTTTGGTTTTATTATGCACCGCCATACATTTTTTTCTCATTTCGGGGCGGTTCGAGTTAGATGTACAATCTTAACTTCTGTTTCATGTCAGCTTTAAGAGACTGTGTCAAGTTAAAAGAAGTTTTTACACTAAGCACTGCTCATCAGTGTTGGTTCTCAAGCAGTGGACCAATCAGAAGAACTTGGAGGCGGGGCAAGCACTGCAAGCTTTTGTTTACTGCAGCAAATGTACTATTTAATGGCA
>NC_141021.1:1892500-1897500 GCF_052040795.2 Danio rerio | reverse complement strand
GTTTCTGAAATACTCAGAGCAGCCCGTCTGGCACCAACAACCATGCCACGTTCAAAGTCACTTAAATCCCCTTTCTTCCCCATTCTGATGCTTAGTTTGAGCCGCAGCAGATCGTCTTGACCATATCTACATGCCTAAATCCTTTGAGTTGCTGCCTTGTGATTGGCTGACTGGAAATTTGCGTTAAAGAGCAGTTGAACAGGTGTACCTAATAAAGTGGCCGGTGTGTGTATGTGTGTGTGTGTGTGTGTGTGTGTGTGTGTGTGTGTGTGTGTGTGTGTGTGTATTTAAATCAAGTTATTATTGATAATTCTTTTAATTTCATCAACATCTACGGCAGTAACATGACGCATACTAATTAAAATACATTTTAATGTAAACACTCCTCTACATGGATGCGCTAATAATTCTGTAATGCTGTCTGATAACACCACAGTACGGTCTGTGTAGAAGTTCTCCAGAAATATAAATGCAAAACATTGACTCATCCTGTCTAACATCTAACACAGTCATTACAAAGCCTTCAGTACACGCACACACACACACACACACGCACACACACACACACACACACACACACACACACACACACACACACACACACACTGTGGTTCAGTGGTTTAGCGTCTGCCTGGGAGTCTTTCTGTCTGAGAGACTCGCTTTCCAAACAGGGAGGAAGTGCAGTTTTTCTCAAGGGGACGTCCCATACAAAGCATTTGTGTGTGTGTGTGTGTGTGTGTGTGTGTGTGTGTGTGATGTGGGGAAATTTGTTTATAATTTGTTTATATGTGTCTGTTTTACTGTATGGTGTGTGTGTGTGTGTGTGTGTGTGTGTGTGTGTGTGTGTGTGTGTGTGTGTGTGTGTGTGTGTGTGTGTGTGTGTGTGTGTGTGTTGTCTCTCCATATCTCCTGTATTATTCCAGATCCTCCTCATGTGTCCTCTGTGTATTTGTGGATGTGTATTCGTGACGCAGTGTTTGTACCGTCTGAACTCCGTGTCTGTTTAAGGACACCGCAAAGGCGACTCGCTAAACTCCTTCAGCGTCTGATAGTGGGCTTTTATTGTGACACGTGCAGCCGTCTGTCAGACTCATAATAATGTCTTCATCCAGAAATAGACGCAGCTCCGTCTCGTCTTCTGTGTTTTACAGTCTCGCACCCTTTCCATCATACACACATTGCAGATAAATAAATCCTCTTTTTCAGCTTAGTCCCTTTATTCATCAGGGGTCACCACAGCGGAATGAACCGCCAACGTATCCAGCATATGTTTTACGCAGCGGATGCCCTTCCAGCTGCAACCCAATACTGGGAAACACCCATACACACTCATTCACATACACTTTGTCTTGAAACGTGTCTGAGCGTGATTGTCCCCCTCTCCTGAAAATACAAAACTGTTATCTAATTTTTGATTTCTTTTTTAATAACACAGTTGCTCATCGTTTGACAACAAAAACAAGGTTTGTGTCATGTGAGGACGCCTGCACAACAAAGTTGAGCATCAAATAGCAGTTTATTAACAGAATCGTCTTGCAATTAAAGGTTGAAACAGGAACAAACAGGTGCACACAGATAATCCCAAGCATAAAGGTGGCAAACAAAATAACAAAGGGGTCGAATGTGGCAAGGCAAGGGGAAACGTGTCGTAATGCTCACTAAACAGTTTAAGACTCAGAAAGGATGTGTCTGTGTGTTTATAGTCATTGAAAACAGCCTATAACGATCTTCTGACTGTGTGTGTAATCAGTTAGAACCATAGACTGTAAAATATATAGACGTAGTGTCCGTGACGTCACCCATAGGTTTCTACAGAGCGCAAAAGAAGCCACAAGTAGGCGCGGCCAACCGTCGTCATTTTGTTCGCGCTTCATCACACCCACGGCGGGATACCAAACAAGGGCAAAGAGGCGGAGAGTGGGCGGAGCTACAGACGCAGGCTGCATTTAGCTTGGACCTGGTTCAGACACACTTTACTTTGGGAGAACGCTTAATACTTTATCACCTGCGACTCGTTTGTGTTCTGACCACTTGTGCTTGGTTGTTCACTATATCAATAAAGTGTTTACACTTTTAAAAACACTGCTGTGATACATTGAGCCACTAAACATTGTTCTTATGACGTTTTTCAACAGGAGGAAAACGCGAATTACTTCCAAACACTTCAGATATAGTCTGTATTAGTTAATGTAAGACTATTGATGAAATCCAGCATAACACTGTATGACAACGCTTCATATGACTGATCTAGAGCCTACAGCTAATCAATTCGTCAGATTCTGGAGTGCATTACAGCTTTAAATATAAATATAAACCATAAATGATCTTAAATGGGAAACGGAGGCCACGTGAAGGGTTTGTGAGCACAATTAAGTGCACTCAGCATGCCATGCCATCTAATAATTGTAGGAAACAAGTCCAAAAGACAGTCGACTGTGTAAAGCCACATAAAACAACACAGAAATACGATAAATATGCCGAGTTCAGTCGCTAATCTGCAGGATTCAGCTGAAGTGACGTGACGGCGACCAACGAGACCTAGCTGTCACTCAAGTGGCCACACCCTTAATTATGCAAACTTAATATAACTTAAAATAAAGGAAACGGATGAGTTATAAATAAAAATTCACCCCCCTCACAGTTGTTATGAAGGGTAATATTAGCTGTATTAACCAAAATCTTTGTTTGTGTCAGGCTGTAAACACCTTTTTTCTGCTGTAGAGTTGGCCATTCTAACAGTGGGCTCAATTGAAATTTGCTCTGTTTTGGAGCCAGGAGCGGCCAGGACTAGCGGAATTTCAGATGAATTGCAGTTTTAGTTACTTCCGTATTGGCTTCCTGAGAGAGAGCGGGAGGTTGCCGCTTGGTTTGAACTAGAAATCAGTGTGTGAGAGGTGCATGCTGGGAGTTGTAGTTTGTTAAGTAACGTGTGTAGTTTTCCAGCGATCCGCAGCCGATAGATCACTGGTGATCGTCACAGTTCGCATAGCAACATTGTTAAAGTAGTAAAATGAACATTTCCTAGTTTACAGTGCATGTATTATTTGCAGACTACAAACAATAAGCTGTTATTTCACTTGATTAACCTCATGCTATCTTCACATGTTGATCTTAAAACTAAAGACTAAAAACAATTTGACTGAATTTTGGTTTCCCTATTTTTAAAGGAATTATCTGTAAATACTAACGTAAACTTATGTTTTACTCTCTGGAAATACATGAAATTCCCTTTAAAAAGCAGAAAAATAACGTAACACCAAAATACAAGCAATAACTGTACATTTAATTACAGAACATATCTGTAAAAACAACAACTCTTTCACTGTATTATGAAAAAACTGGAAAATTCTGTTAAAAAAAATGTTAGAAATACAGACAATCACCTGTTGTATGTTTTACAGTGTAGTGTTTCACATAAGATGTAAAACGCAAGGAACCCAGAACTAAGCCTTGAGGTACTCCATATTATACTATTGATTGATATAAGGCTACTTCATTTACTAATACAAATTGATAACAGTTTGATGGGTAAGGTTTAATGTTTTATGTACATACTAGTGCAAAGAGATGTGTCTGTAGTCTAGATTTAAACGCATATAATGTAAAATGCAAGGGACCAAGAACTAAAACTTGAGGTACCCCATAATATACTATTAATAATCGATATGAGACTACTTTGTTTACTAATACAAATTAATAACATTTTGATGGGTAAGTGTTATCATTTTATGTACATGCTAGTGCAAAGAGATGTGTCTGTAGTCTAGATTTAAACACATATAATGTAAAAAGTAAAAGGCCAATAACTGAGCCTTGAGGTACCCCATAATATACTATTAATCGATAAGAGACTACTTTGTTTACTAATACAAATTAATAACATTTTGATGGGTAGGTGTTATCGTTTTATGTACATGCTAGTGCAAAGAGATGTGTCTGTAGTAGTAGTGTGTAGATTTAAACACATATAATGTAAAAAGCAAGGGACCAAGAACTCAGCCTTGAGGTACCCCATAATATACTATTAATCCAAATGAGACTTTTTCTCTTTTTTATTAACAAGAACCAGCATGTACAGTTTTCTTATACAACAAAACCACTTTACATTTCTCTACAAGAATAGAATAAATGAGAAAAAAATGTATTTAAAAAAGGAAAACAAAAAAACAGAGGAGAGGGTACATAATTATTAAATTAAATACAAATATATTACGCACATTTTTCCAGTTTTAGTTATTAACAAGAGTTATTAAATGCACTTTTACTACAGGAAATGCATGTATATTAAAAAATGTTAAAGGAGGAGCATATACAGTTGAAGTCAGAATTATTTTATAATTTGATTTTATTTTTTTGATTTTTTATATTTCCCAAATGATGTTTAACAGAGTAAAGAAATTTTTACAGTGTGTCTGATAATATTTTTTCTTCTGGAGAAAATCTTTTTTGTTTTATTTGGGCTAGAATAAAAGCAGTTATTAATTTTTTAAAGCCATTTTAAGGACATAATTATTAGCCCCTTTAAGCTATATTTTTTCCTGATAGTCTACTGAACAAACCATCATTATACAATAACTTGCTTAATTAACCTGCATAGTTACCCTAATTAACCTAGTTAAGCCTTTAAATGTCACTTTAAGCTGTGCAGAAGTGTCTTGAAGAATATCTAGTAAAATATTATGTACTGTCATCATGCCAAAGATAAAAGAACTCAGTTATTAGAGACTATTATGATTGGAAATGTGTTGAAGAAATCTGCTCTCCGTTAAACAGAAATTAGGGAAAAAATAAACAGGGGGGGCTAATAATTCAGGGGGGGCTTAAAAATCTGGCTTTAATTGTATAAACTGTTTAATTTGCTTTTCTTTTTTTACATAAATTAATGCACATCAGTAACTCGCCAGTAACTTTTTTTAAGGCATGTTCCTGTAGGAAAACAATTGCAATTGCAAATAATTGGAAATCCGGCGACCGCAATAATCAAACCTTCGGAAACAACT
>NC_141021.1:1867500-1887500 GCF_052040795.2 Danio rerio | reverse complement strand
TATAGGCTAGTTTTTAATGGTTCTTTAGGCTAGTTTTTACCAGTTGACTGAACTCTAGGCTAGTTTTTAATAGTGCTCCACGCTAGTTTTTAACAGTTGATGGCACTCTTGGCTAGTTTTTAGCAGCAGACAGAGCATTAGGCTAGTTTTTAATGGTACTTGAGACTAGTTTTTAACAGTTTACAGCGCTCTAGGCTAGTTTTTAACGGCAGATGGTGCTCTAAGCTAGTTTCTTATGGTTCTTTTGGCTAGTATTTAACCGTTGACGGCGCTCTAGGCTAGTTTTTAACAGCAGATCGTGCTCTAAGCTAGTTTCTAATGATTCTTTAGGCTAGTTTTAACTGCAGACGGTCCTATAGGCTAGTTTTTAATGGTTCTTTAGGCTAGTTTTTAACAGTTAACTGCGCTCTAGGCTAGTTTTTAATGGTGCTTGAGACTAGTTTTTAACAGTTGACAGCGCTCTAGGCTAGTTTTTAACGGCAGATGGTGCTCTAAGATAGTTTCTTATGGTTCTTTTGGCTAGTTTTTAACAGTTGACAGCGCTCTAGGCTAGTTTTTAACAGCAGATCGTGCTCTAAGCTAGTTTCTAATGGTTCTTTTGGCTAGTTTTTAACAGTTGACGGCGCTCTAGGCTAGTTTTTAACAGCAGATCGTGCTCTAAGCTAGTTTCTAATGGTTCTTTTGGCTAGTTTTTAACAGTTGACGGCGCTCTAGGGAAGTTTTTTTACTGCAGACGGTGCTTTAAACTAGTTTTTAATGGTGCTCTAGGCTAGTTTTTAACAGTTAACGGCGCTCTAGGCTAGTTTTTGACTGCAGACGGTGCTCTAGGCTAGTTTTAATGGTGCTCTAGGTTAGTTTTTAACAGTTGACGGCGCTCTAGGCTAGTTTGTAACAGCAAACCATGCTCTAGGCTAGTTTTAGCAGCAGAAGATACTCTAGACTAGTTTTTATTAGCGCTTTAGGCTAGTTTTTAACGACAAACTATACTCTAGACTAGTTTTTATCAGCGCTATAGGCTAGTTTTTAACAGCAGACGATGCTCTAGACTAGTTTTTATCAGCACTCCAGGCTGGTTTTTAACAGCAGATGATGCTCTAGATTAGTTTTATCAGCGCTCTAGGCTAGTTTTAACATCTGACGACGCTCTAGACTAGTTTTTATCAGCGCTCTATGCTAGTTTTAAAAGCAGACGACGCTGTAGATTAGTTTTTATCAGCGCTCTAGGCTAGTTTTAGCAGCAGACGACGCTCTAGACTAATTTCTATCAGCGCTCTAGACTAGTTTTTAACAGCAGATGCTCTAGACTAGTTTTTATCAGCGCTCTAGGCTAGTTTTAGCAGCAGACGACGCTCTAGACTAATTTCTATCAGCGCTCTAGGCTAGTTTTTAACAGCAGATGCTCTAGACTAGTTTTTATCAGCGCTCTAGGCTAGTTTTAGCAGCAGACGACGCTCTAGACTAATTTCTATCAGCGCTCTAGGCTAGTTTTTAAAGCAGATGCTCTAGACTAGTTTTTATCAGCGCTCTAGGCTAGTTCTAGCAGCAGGCGACGCTCTAGACTATTTTGACAGCAAACGGCACATTTAACAGTTTTAACAATAGATGGCACTCTGGGTAAGTGTTTACCAGCAGACGACGCTCTAGGCTAGCCAGTTCAAATCTAGCCTAGAACACCGTCTGCTGTTAAACCCCAGCCTAGAGTCCAGTGTGCTGTACAAATATAGCCTAAAGCGCAGTCTGCTGTTATAAGCTAAACTCAGTATTGATTCAAGAGAGTATCGTGACACATTTTGAACATTTTTCACCTCCGCTCTATTGTTACTATCAATTTAAAAACACATTTCTCATATTTTTATGGAAATCATGGCACGTTTTATGTTTAGGATTGTTTGATGAATAGAAAGCAGCTAACAGAAATAGCATTGCACATATCTTTAATGCCATATTTAAAAAGGCATCCTTTAAAAGAAACAGCCTTCTGATCAGCGGTGTGGACAGTGAGCGTGGTGTTCTGGGAAGCGCTCCGACTGCTGCAGCTCTATGTTTGGCACTTCTGCTTTTCATGCGCTGTTGAAAACATTTCCCAATCCGAAGCACACACCGCCTCCTGCTCTACACACTGACATCCTCTTAGTTTCTCTTCCTCTTGGCGCGTGCAGATGGGAGAAAGGTGTGTGTGAGAGACGGAACGACACCAGCACCTTGCATGCGTGTGTGACGAGGAGGAAGCAGAACGCAGAAAAGAGGAAGTGAGACGCGTTTGACAGGAAACAGGCTTGTGTGAAAATCCCTCATTCAAAGCGCAACCGAAGCCAGAGCTGCTTGATTTTATTCATCAGTTATTAATCATTATTAATCACATTAAGTTATGTGCGTTATTATAAGCCGGTCTGTGACTAATAAATAAAAGTATATTAGAGCTTTGTATATATTATGTATCTATGTTTATATACAATTGTTTTATTATTAATAATTTATAGAAATTATGATTAATAATTACATAATTAGTTACATTTGATGATAGAAGATGGAATAAAGAGAATAAAAAGTGTATGTGTGCATGTGTCTGTGTGTGTATGTGTATGCAAGTTTGAGTACGTGTGTGGGTGTGTGTATACAAGTGTGTGTATGTGTGTGTGTGTGTCAGTGATCTGCATGATGGAGTGGTGAGAGTGTGAATGGCTGAAGTGCAGCAGAACAGAACGTTTCTCTCTGATCCTCCAGACAGAAATAGCAGCAGGATCTCGGCCAGCGGAAACCGTTATTAAGTCATTGAAGAGCTGCTGCTGCTGCTGCTGATTCTTTTCCTCCGCTGCGTCTCTGTAAATCAGCAGCAGCTGTGTGTTTGACTGAACGTGTGGAGACCAGTTTACCTTCACATTCCACATGACACAATACTACACTAATCTACAGTAAATACTCTAGTGTTTTCAGCCATACTTAAATGGCTCTATTGTGGTGATTCTACAGTTGCTATGGTAACACAAAAACTATAGTAATTAATCTGTTGTCGTGATTCTACAGTTGCTATGGTAACACAAAAAGCTATAGTAACTAATCTGTTGTGGTGATTCTACAGTTGCTATGGTAACACAAAAGCTATAGTAACTAATCTGTTGTGGTGATTCTACAGTTGCTATGGTAACAAAACTTTAATAAATTATCTGTTGTGGTGACTCTACAGTTGCTATGGTAACACAAAAACTTTAGTAAATAATCTGTTGTGGTGATTCTACAGTTGCTATGGTAACACAAACACTTTAGTAAATAATCTGTTGTGATGATTCTACAGTTGCTATGGTAACACAAACACTTTAGTAAATAATCTGTTGTGGTGATTCTACAGTTGCTATGGTAACACAAACACTTTAGTAAATAATCTGTTGTGGTGATTCTACAGTTGCTATGGTAACACAAACACTTTAGTAAATAATCTGTTGTGGTAATTCTACAGTTGCTATGGTAACAAAAACACTTTAGTAAATAATCTGTTGTAGTGATTCTACAGTTGCTATGGTAACACAAAAACTTTAATAATTAATCTGTTGTAGTGATTCTACATTTGCTATGGTAACACAAACACTTTAGTAAATAATCTGTTGTAGTGATTCTACAGTTGCTATGGTAACACAAAAACTATAGTAATTAATCTGTTGTCGTGATTCTACAGTTGCTATGGTAACACAAAAAGCTATAGTAACTAATCTGTTGTGGTGATTCTACAGTTGCTATGGTAACACAAAAGCTATAGTAACTAATCTGTTGTGGTGATTCTACAGTTGCTATGGTAACAAAACTTTAATAAATTATCTGTTGTGGTGACTCTACAGTTGCTATGGTAACACAAAAACTTTAGTAAATAATCTGTTGTGGTGATTCTACAGTTGCTATGGTAACACAAACACTTTAGTAAATAATCTGTTGTGGTGATTCTACAGTTGCTATGGTAACACAAACACTTTAGTAAATAATCTGTTGTGGTGATTCTACAGTTGCTATGGTAACACAAACACTTTAGTAAATAATCTGTTGTGGTGATTCTACAGTTGCTATGGTAACACAAACACTTTAGTAAATAATCTGTTGTGGTAATTCTACAGTTGCTATGGTAACAAAAACACTTTAGTAAATAATCTGTTGTAGTGATTCTACAGTTGCTATGGTAACACAAAAACTTTAATAATTAATCTGTTGTAGTGATTCTACATTTGCTATGGTAACACAAACACTTTAGTAAATAATCTGTTGTAGTGATTCTACAGTTGCTATGGTAACACAAAAACTTTAATAATTAATCTGTTGTGGTGATTCTACAGTTGCTATGGTAACACAAAAACTTTAATAATTAATCTGTTGTGGTGATTCTACAGTTGCTATGGTAACACAAAGACTTTAGTAAATAATCTGTTGTGGTAATTCTACAGTTGCTATGGTAACACAAACACTTTAGTAAATAATCTGTTGTAGTGATTCTACAGTTGCTATGGTAACACAAACACTTTAGTAAATAATCTGTTGTGGTAATTCTACAGTTGCTATGGTAACACAAACACTTTAGTAAATAATCTGTTGTGGTAATTCTACAGTTGCTATGGTAACACAAAAGCTATTGTAAATAATCTGTTTTGGTGATTCTACAGTTGCTATGGTAATGCAAGAACTAAGGTAATATAAACAAATCATCAATTATAGGGTGTGTTGTACTACAATACACCACAGTTTAATGTAGTAAAGAAATAAAGTATACTGCAGTATGCATTGTTGTTTATTTTTGTGTTTATCAAAAAACACATCAATACACATATAAACACATGTATACACACACACACACACACACACATGCACGCACACACACACACATAGAGAGAGAGAGATACATAAATGCACACATACTGTAAGTGGACACACACATATATGCATACACACATACTGTACATATATGCACACATATATGCTCATACCTACACATGTACACACACTCATATACACATATATATATATATATATATATATATGTGTGTGTGTGTGTGTGTGTGTGTGTGTGTGTGTGTGTGTGTGTGTGTGTGTGTAAATACACATAAAACACACATACACACAGAAATACACACAGAGACAGAAACCCACACACACAGACTCATTATTCTCTCTCTATTTTCTTCAGCTTCACGATGTATTCATATTTATTTCTATTATTAATGTTTGCTCTTAAATTGAAAGTCTTGATTTCTGTACGGCAGTCACAGTATGATCAACCTTTACCAGGCTTTTATGTTACCAAGTGCTTTTAGTATTGGTCGGCAACATGTGTGTGTGTGTGTGTGTGTGTGTGTGTGTGTGTGTGTGTGTGTGTGTGTGTGTGTGTGTGTGTGTGTGAGCGGATGTTGAATGCGCCTCCAGCCTCCTCCAGTCATGTGTGTCTCCTGCTGCTGTGTGTTTGGTTCTGCCTGTTCTGGCTCTGGCAGCGCTTCATTCTCTGGCTCAACTTAAAACAGGCCACTTTCTCTGTCTCTCTCTCTCTCCCCTTTAGTCTGGAAGTCTGCAAGCCATCGGCAGCGTTCATTACACCCTGTATTATTACTATTATGGAGCCTTTCCACTTTAGTGTGTTTCTCAGCTTTGGACGTGCTCATAGTTGTTGAACGCAGTGAATGCGAGAGCACAACAAATCTTTTCTTTACAATCCTATTTGCTGAAATAATGAAAGAGAAAGTCCAGGGTGGTGTTATCAAGAGCTTTTCTGAAGTCTTAGATGTGTGTTTTCAGACTCCCGGCAGATGCAGACGTCTCCATCCTGGTCGTATGAGCAGTCGTACCCATATCTGGGCCCGATCTCCACCCCAGCGGTCCACCCTACAACACCAATCTCACCCAACCGGACCGCTTTACACTGTGAGTTTACACATTCACACTCACTGCTTTATTCCTGTTTTTCAATATAGTTTCAGAGGTGACGTGGTGGCTCATGGGTCAGCACTGTGGCCTCACACCAAGAAGGTCGCTGGTTCAAGTCCCAGCTGGGCCAGTTGGCATTTCTGTCAATTGGATAAACTAAATTGGCCATAGTGAATGAGTGTGTGTGAATTAATGTGTATGGGTGTTTCCCAGTACTGGGTTACAGCTGGAAGGACATCCGCTGTGTAAAACATATGTTGGAATAGTTGGTGGTTCATTCCGCTGTGGCAACCCCTGATGATTAAAGGGACTAAACTGAAGGAAAATGAATGACTGAACTACTATATTTTGCCAGTGATACTCTAAAATTTACAACCGTGCTGTAAATTAACAATTACAATGCTGTAGTTAAAAAAAAAAACAGATTTCAAAACACTTCACAGGGATCTTTAATTTTTGGGTGTACTGTCCCTTGAAAGGTCTCATTAAATTAAAATGTTCTTAAAAAGGTTTTCAGATGTAAGTATCAGTATTGTTAGATATTAATATATATATATATATATATATATATATATATATATATATATATATATATATATATATACAGTTGAAGTCAGAATTATTAGCCCCCTTAAATTATTAGACCGCTTGTTTATTCTTTCCCTAATTTCCGTTTAAGGGAGAGCAGATTTTTCCAACATGTTTCAAACATAATAATTTTAATAACTCATCTCTAATAACTGATTTATTTTATCTTTGCCGTGATGACTGTAAATAATATTTTACTACAAATTTTTAAGACGCTTCTATACAGCTTAAAGTGACATTTAAAGGCTTAACTAGGTTAATTAAGTTAACTAGGCAGGTTAGGGGAATTTGGCAAGTTATTGTATAACAGTGGTTTGTTTTGTAGACTATCAAGAAAAAATATAGCTTAAAGAGGCTAATAATTTTGTCCCTAAAATGGTTCATAAAAAATTCAAAACTGCTTTTATTCTAGCCAAATTAAAACAAATAAGACTTTCTCCAGAAGAAAAAATATTATCAGACATACTGTAAAAATGTCCTTGCTCTGTTGAAAACCATTTGGAAATTATTTAGGGGGCGAATAATTCTGACTTCAACTGTATATATATATATATATATATATATATATATATATATATATATATATATATATATATATATATATATATATATATATATATATATCATGTGCTCAAAAACAGTAATTGTGAAAAAAATATATCTTCACACTTAGAAGATATAAAACTAATATAAAAATATACAGCAATGTATAGAAGAGGACTCTCACATTTTTGGGTGTACTGTCCGTTTAAAATGAGCTGAAACAATACAATTGGTGAGGTTTTTTTTTGACGGACAACTTTATTTTTAAGTAACCTAATTCCTGTTTTTCCCAACACAAACTGATTTTTGGGTGTATTGTTCCTGTCAGTTTAGTTTAGTTTAGTATAGTTTAGTTAACTTTATCTCAGTTATAGTAGATCATAGTTTTGTCATATATATATATATATATATATATATATATATATATATATATATATATATATATATATATATACAGATTCAGGAAATGTTCACAATATGTCTGATAATATTTGTTCTTCTGGAGAAAGTCTTATTTGTTTTATTTCGGCTAGAATAAAAGCAGTTTTTAGTTTTTTAAGCACCATTTTAAGGTCAATATTATTAACCCCTTTAAGCTATTTATTGTTTGATAGTCTACAGAACAAACCATCATTATACAATAACTTGCCTAATTACTCTAACCTGCCTAGTTAACCTAATTAACCTAGTGAAGCCTTTAAATGTCACTTTAAGCTGTATAGAAGTGTCTTGAAGAATATCTAGTCTAATATTATTCACTGTCATTATGGCAAAGAGAAAATAAATCAGTTATTAGGGATGAATTATTAACACTATTGTGATTAGAAATGTGCTGGAAAAATCTGCATATATTTACATATACACTACCAATCAGAATTTCGGGGTCAGTTTTTTAATATTTATTTATTTATTATTATTATGTTCATCAAGGCAGCATTTATTTAACAAAAATAAATATTTCTTATTGTAGTTAGTTTTAAATGAAATTATTACTCAGGTCATTACTGCTTTTTTACCAAAATAATAATAACGATAATAATAATCATAATAATGATTAAAATAAGTGCGATTTCTGAAGAATCATGTGACTGAAGACTTTGAAAATTCATCTTTAAAATCACTAAAGTAAATGATTAAATTAAATGATAAACTGCTGTTGAGCAGTTATTTTATAGTGCAATAATATTTCACAATTGTACAACTTTTACTGTATTTGTGATTAAATAATATATATATTAAAGACAGAATTATTAGCCCCCGTTTATTTTTTTCCCCAATTTCTGTTTAATGGAGAGCAGATTTATTCAACACATTTCTAATCACAATAGTGTTAATAACTCATCTCTAAATCTCTAATAACTGTTTATTTAATAAAATTAATAAATTAATAAATAAGTTAATAAATTTATCTTTGTTAGGGTAATTAGGCAAGTGATTGTATAACGATGGTTTGTTCTGTAGACTATCAAGAAAAAAGATATAGCTTAAAGGGGCCAATAATATTGTCCTTAAAATGGTGATTAAAAAATTAAAAACTGCTTTAATTCTAGCCAAAATAAAACAAATGAGAGTTTCTCCAGAAGAAAAAATATTATCAGACATACTGTGACCATTTCCTTGCTCTGTTAAACATCATTTAGGAAATATTTAAAAAAGAAAAAAAAATCTACTGTAATTGAGATAAAGTACTTTAATAAATCAAATATTTTTAACAGATTGGTTTTCAAGCACCTTAAAACAATTTGACATTCAGGTAGTAGGTAATAATAATACTGAAGCACTGTGATGATGGACTGAAGGCTGAGGTCTTTTAGAAACGAGCAAAACAACATTTCAGATCAATTACAATGTAAAGCTGGAATCGCTGCTTGGTCCATTAATGCGTCCGTCACACACATTTATATCTGATCATCATCTGTCAGAAACCAAACCTCATCATGCAGACTGATGAAGCGCATGCTGGAGGATATTCATTACATGTGTTTCCATGGTAGTTTACCTGCAGACCTTATATTTTAGGGTGTACTGTCCCTTTAAGAGCATCTGCTGTGTTTCCGCAGGTCCAGAGCTGACGGCGTTCACAGATCCCCGTGTGGGTTTGGAGCGCTCCTTCCCATCACTCCCATCTCTCCCAGATGGGCGTTTCTCTGACCCGCGGGTGCCGTACCCCACCGGCGCCTTCACCTACACCCCCACGCCCGTCACCAGCGCCATCGGTATTGGCATGTCAGCCATGAGCAGCCCTGCGGGACGCTACCACACATACCTGCCGCCGGCGTACCCCGCGGGCTCCTCGCAGGCCCAGGCTGGAGCCTTCCAGGCGAGCTCGTCCCCATATCACCTGTACTACAGCAGCGCCGCCGGCTCCTACCAGTTCTCCATGATGCCCAGCGGAGGGGCGGCAGCAGGGGAGCGATCGCCGCCCCGAATCCTACCCTGCACCAACGCCTCCACAGGCTCCGCCCTCCTGCACCCCTCGCTCCCCAATCAGAGCGAAGGAGTGGTGGAGGCGGAGGGAAGCCACAGCAGTTCGCCAACCAGCATGTCTGTAGAGGCCGTCTGGAGGCCATACTGACAACCAATAGCACGCCGGCAGCTCATTTAAAGGGACAGTTCACCCAAAAATGTACTTACTATTTCCAAATCTGTGAGTTTCTTTCTTCAGTTGAACACTAGAGGAGATATACTAAAGAAAGCAGAGATCTGTTGAGTTCCATAGTAGAAAAAACACATGAAAGTCAATTGATTTGACATGCTTTAGACTTTATTTTGAACAAATTAAATTAAATCAAATTATAAAAACAGCCAGAAAGGAGAAACGGATGTGTTTCTGTCATCATTAATGCCCCATCAGTGCATTTCCATGCTTTTTTTATATGGTTTCTTTTCTAATTTGCATGTTAAGTGCAATTAAATTATAAAATAAAATGTAAAGTCAAAGCATAAATAGGATATATGCACAGCTAGTGTTTCCTCCCATACCGATAATCTTCCGGTGAATGGTTAATATGACTTTTTTCAGATCTATACGGTTTCTTTTACAGCATTATTGTTGTAATGCAATTAAAATACAATCAGGTAAACAGATTTAAGCATTTATTTAGTTGATCAAGCATGAACCAAGATGAAAAGTCACGCACATGCACGTCACGATCAGCAGGCGAGCGCAGAAACTCCATTGAAAACACTAGGGGTAATTAATGTTTATATTTTATAGACATGATGTGGAAAAATGTCATTAACTGCAGTGCTTCTCCTAGATTGTGAGATGCACTTTATATGGTAAATCAATCAGGCACTGAAGATCATTGATTTTTAAAGAAAACAGACCTTAAACGTGCTGATTCTGTTACAGCATACAGGTCACCGCAAGCGCTTGACTCAGGTTACTGACAAATTAAAAGTCCTTCTGCATATAGCCTATAGCAGAAGTGAACGAATAAATTTTCCCTACCAGCAAATATTAATTTATAAGCAAAATAAACTGACAGCAAATTTAAAGCAGACACTTTTGCTCTATAATGTCGTCACTAATGACTAAATCAGTGGTGGCCAACCCTGTTCCTAGAGAGCCACCTTCCTGCAAATTTCAGTTGCAACCCATATCAAACACACCTGAACTAATTAGTGAGGACCTGAACACCATGTGATAATTACAGGCAGGTGTGTTTGATATGGGTAGCAACTGAAATCTGCAGGAAGGTGGCTCTCCAGGAACAGGGTTGGTCACTCCTGGACTAAATCAATGTGGAATATCCACAAGATAAAGGTAAACATCGCCGAATTGTAGCTCTTGTAGGAACATGACCTCTATTTTTTTGCTTGTTATTGCTTAACATTACTGATACATTTAGAGTGAACGGTTAATATGACTTGTTTTAATTTTATACGGATTATTTTACAGCATTGATGTTGTAATGCAATTAAAATACAATCAGGTAAACAGATTTAAGCATTTATTTAGTTGCTCAAGCATAAACCGTGATGAAATGTCACGCACATGCTCGTCACGATCAGCAGGCGAGCGCAGAAACTCCATTGAAAACACCGGGGGAAAATAAATGTTTATATTTTAAAGACATGATGTGGAAAAATGTCATTTAATGCAGTGCTTCTTGTAGATTGCGAGACACACTTTATATAAATATAAAAGCAGACACTTTTGCTCTATAATGTCGTCACTAATGAATAATCACTGATGAATATCCACAAGATAAAGGTAAACATCGCTGAAGTGTAGCTCTGACAGGAACTTGAGTTATTCTTTTGCTTAGTATTGCTTAATATTAATATTGCTGGCAGCGCGGTGGCGCAGGGGGTAGCAAAGTCACCTTACAGCAAGACGGTCGCTGGTTCGAGCCTCCGCTGGGTCAATTGGCATTTCTGTGTGGAGTTTGCATTTGGACCCCACAGTCCAAACACATGCGCTATAGGGGAATTGGGTAAGCTAGATTGGCCATGGTGTATGAGTGTGAATGAGAGTGTATGGGAGTTTCCCAGTGATGGGTTGTAGCTGGAAGGACATCCGCTGCGTAAAACATATGCTGGATAAGTTGACCCCAGAATAATAAAGGAACTAAGCTTAAAAGAAAATTAATTAATTGATATTGCTTAAGGGGGCTTAATAATATTGACTATATAATATTGACTATATATATATAATATAATAAAATATATCATATTGAATATAAAAAAATTAAAAGCTGCTTTTATTCTAGCCGAAATAAATCAAATAAGAGATTCTTCAGAAGAAAAAATATTATATGAAATACTGTGAAAAATTCCTGAATCTGTTCAACATTGTTTGGGAAATATTAATGTTTTATTATAAAATCACCGGAGGGCAAATAATTCTGACATTATGTACAGTAGAAACAACAAGCAAATGTGTTCTTCATCCATATATACATTGTGAAAATGATACGCTTATACTGCTTTTTAAAGCACTTTTTCACAAAAATAACATATAATATATGCAAATATTGGTAAACAGATGACAATATGAGCTAATTGTGCTTTGATTCTATGCAGATCCCAGTGTAGCCGCCATTACGGCTCATTGTTGTATTTCCGCACAGGTCACATGACTGAAAACCATCAATAGGTTTTCAGCATTCTTCAAAATATCTTCTTTTGTGTTCAACAGAATTAAGAAGCTCATATAGGGTTGAAATAACTAAAGGGTGAGTTAATCATGACAGAGATTTCATTCTGGGGTGTACTGTCTCTTTAAGACGATTCTGATTGGAGCAATAGACTCTGGAGGCGGAGTTGTGATATATCTGTTTTCCACAGCACAGCATGAGATTTGTTTGTCTTTTTTTAAGTTGTGAATAGTTTGTATTATTATTATTGTTATTATTAATGTTGTCTCATCATCATCATCATCATCATCACTGTGTGACAGGTTTCTCCCTTAATAGCTGACCGGCATTTCGTAATCAATTAAAACAAACAGTCATACAGTGTAAATCTGAGGCCAGAAACAAACTCTACACCAGACTCAGTGCAGACGGCGGTGTTTTTCTTTATTAATTGTGTCACAAACAAAGTTCATCATCATTTTGGCGTTATGCAAATTGTTAGCATTACAGTCCAAACCAAAATAACTGTGCATTAATATAATGGTTCATGCCATCAGTGAAAATATTAATGACATATTTATTAATTCAATGCTATTTAATTCTTCATCAATGTTCACTTGTTTAATTATTCATTACATGTTATTGGCAGTTAAATAATTTATTCATCACAAACAAATATGCTACTTCAGGTTTCATTCAGGTTGAGGTGAATTTGCAAAGCTTCTGTCCGCAGTGGCGCAGTAGGTAGTGCTGTCGCCTCACAGCAAGAAGGTCGCTGGTTCGAGCCTCGGCTCAGTTGGCGTTTCTGTGTGGAGTTTGCATGTTCTCCCTGCCTTTGCGTGGGTTTCCTCCGGGTGCTCCGGTTTCCCCCACAGTCCAAAGACATTTGTCATTGACATTGTCTGTTGTGTATGAGTGTGTGTGGATGATTCCCAGAGATGGGTTGCAGCCGGAAGGGCATCCGCTGCGTAAAAACCTGCTGGATAAGTTGGCGGTTCATTCCGCTGTGGTGACCCTGGATTAATAAAGGGACTAAGCCGACAAGAAAATGAATGAATGAATGTTTTTCCTAATTATTATTTATTGCTGCTTATTGACTAAATTAATTTCATATTTCAGACCATTAATAAAAATAATATCAGTTGATCTCCAGTTTGGTAAATGCAAAATAGCTTTAATTGAATATAGTAAATAGTAAGTTCTGCTTCTAGATGACGTGCTGGCGCAGTATTAGTGCTGTCGCCTCACAGCAAGAAGGTCGCTGGCTCGATACTCGGTTGCTCAGTTGGTGTTTCTGTGTGGAGTTTGCATGTTCTCCCTGTGTTGGTGTGGGTTTCCTCCGGGTGCTCCGGTTTCTCCCACAGTAAGACATGCGGTACAGGTGAATTGGGTAAGCTAATTTGTCTGTGGTGTGTGTGTGTGTGTGTGTGTGTGAATGAGTGTGTATGGGTGTTTCTCTGAGATGTGTTGCAGCTGGAAGGGTATCCGCTGTGTAAAACATGTGCTGGATAAGTTGGTGGTTCATTCCGCTGTGGCGACCACTGCTTAAAAAAAGACTAAGCCGAAAAGAAAATGAATGAATGAATGAATGTCTGCTTTTCACAGTAATTCTATATTTAAATAATTATTTCCTCATTTAAATATTTGCATATTTTAAGTCGATCTCTGCTCAGCATTACATTCAGGTAAATGATTTACACATCAAATCTTAAAATCTGTTTTCAGATGTTCGCAAAAAATAAAACCAGTATTTTATTGTTGATGTGAACTGACTATAGTTGCTCATTTCTCTTGCACTCCAAGATCCATACACTCTCAGAAATAAAGGTACGCAAGCTGTCACTAGGGTGGTGCCTTTTCAAATGGTACAAATTTGTATCTAAAAAGTACCAAAGTATGCCTCTTAAAATTTGTAGGTACTACTTTAAACTTTTGAGGTACCAATATGTACCCTTTAAGTACAAATGTGTACCTTTTGAACACCCCAGTGACAGCTCGCATACCTTTAATTCTGAGAGTTTATAACATTAGCTGAAAACTTTCATTCATTCATTTCCCTTTCGCTTAGTCTGCGGAATGAACCACCATCTATTCCAGCACATGTTTTACGCAGCAGGTGCCCTTACAGCCACAACCCAGTACTGGGAAACACCCATACACACTCATTCACACATACACATTTATACACTACGGCCAATTGAGTTGATCAATTCCCCTATAGCGCATGTGTTTGGACTGTGGGGGAAACCGGAGCACCCGGAGGAAACCCACGCCAACACGGGGAGAACATGCAAACTCCACACAGAAATGACAACTAGTTCAGGTGGGACTCGAACCAGCGACCTTCTTGCTGTGAAGCCACAGTTATAACCACTATGCCACTGTACAAAACTATACAAAAATAATAATGTTTAAACTGATGACATTTATATAATCACTTGGCTTTCTTTTACTTTGTAGCTTGCATATCGTTAAGCGTGTGCCTTTCTGATCTTCTGTAGAGTTTGTTTCGGGTCTAAAACTCACACCGATGCAAAACAGCATGTTAAAATGACAATAACACAAGTGACATGTTGATGGCAGTCAGCAAACTGCTTGAATTGATCAGTAAATCTACATCTCATTTTCAACAAAAGAGCTTCTTTAAGAGCTTCTGCAGACTCTGAACTCACTTTACAGCGATCTGACGTCAGGATGGACGATTCGAGAACTCAAACGTGACTCTTTTTGTGTGTAAATAGATTGTAAATGTTGATTTTGTCACACAACACGACTTGTGAAATGAGCAAAACCTGCTTCATTATTTTATCCCATTTCATTGTTGTGAAGAAACTGCTTATTTCTTAAGGATGTGTGCTGTCTTTATTTCTCAGTGGCGTTATCTTATCTCTTTAATATCAATCAATCAATCTGTATCTTTAGTTTTCTTTCCAAGGAGAAATTGAGAGAGCAGAGCACAACTAATATTAATAATATACACTCACCGGCCACTTTATTAGGTACACCTGTCCAACTGCTCATTAACACGAAATTTCTAATCAGCCAATCACATGGCGGCAACTCAATGCATTTAGACATGTAGACATGGTCAAGACGATCTGCTGCAGTTCAAACCGAGCATCAGAACGGGGAATCATCTCTGGCTTCTTGAACATGACAATGAGTTCACTGTACTCAAATGGCCTCCACAGTCAGCAGAGCTCAATCCAATAGAGCAGCTTTGGGATGTGGTGGAACGGGAGATTGGCATCATGGATGTGCAGCCGACAAATCTGCAGCAACTGTGTGATGCTATCATGTCAATATGGAGCAAAATCTCTGAGGAATATTTCCAGTAGCTTGTTGAATTCCTGACACAAAGGATTATGGCAGTTCTGAAGGCAAAAGAGGGCCCAACTTGCTACTAGTAAGGTGTACCTAATAAAGTGGCCGGTGAGTGTACAAAATCAAAACAGAACACATATGGACTGAATTGATCAAATAAATAAATAAATAAAATACAATAAATAATAAAATGTATATTATTAAATTAATGCTAAATGATTAAATTAATTAAATATGTAAAATAAAAAATATGCAGGACAAGAATTAAATACAATACAATAAAATTAATATAAATATTTTTGCCAAATGTATATTTAAATTAATTAAATAAATGTCAAATAAATAAATTAATGCTTAAAATAAAATACAGTAAGGTAAAATTGATATTATTCAATTAATAATAAATTATACTATATTTAAATAAATACAATAAAAAAATAAATGCATGAATAAAATGCAATTTAATTAATAAATTACTCCAAAAAAAATAATATATTTAAATTAATTAAATATGTGAAATTAATACATTTATAAAAATAAAATGTAATTTAATTATTAATATTAAATTAATACCTAATGAAGTGGCCGTTGAGTGTTTAATAATCAAAACAGAACACATGAACTGAATTTAGCAGATGTATAGAATGGGATTGTCTGATTAACATGCATCTAAAATAATGTGGTGCAATTTTCTCACACATTTTACAAAGTTAATTTTGGTTCCTCAAGACAAAAACTGCTTCTGCTTTCTTAAGAAATAATGCTTGAGGATGTTTTTATATGTTCTGGTTCTTCCTTTTAAGGTGCGCTTGTTACATTATAACTTATTTAAATGCTAAGTAATATTAATTAATTATATGTTCAGGGTTAGAATGCAGGATTTAGTGCATTTAATTATGCATAATTCATTTTATTTACTATAGTAAGTACATTAGTACATAAGATGTCTTTGTGTACCTGTTTTGGCAGAAACAAGATTATTGATACATTCATTTGTTTTCTTTCGGCTTAATCTCTGATTTATCAGAGGTCCTAACAGCGGAATGAACTGCCAACTATTACAGCTTATGTTTAACACAACGGAAAATAAAATAAAATACAATGATTGCATGAATATAAAATAAATAACAATTATAAACAAAAAATTAAATCTAATTAATGAAACTAATGTTAAATGATAATATATTTAAAGTAGTTAAAGAAAAATGTCAAATAAATAAATGCTTGAATAAAATAAAATTGATGTTATTAAATTAATACTAAATTATAATATATTTAAATTGATTAAATATGTAAAATAAATAAATGCAAAAATAATATGCTATTAAATTTAATTATTATTAAAAATTAATTCTAAATGATAATATATTTAAATTAATTTAAATAAATAAATGCGTAAATCTAAAATTTTATTGAATTAATAATAATAAATTAATGCTAAATGATTAAATATGCAAAATAAATATATACAGGAATACAAATAAATACAATAAAAGTAATGCTAAATAATTATATATTTAAATAAATTAAATAAATATGTACGCTAAATAAATGCTTAAAATTAATTACAATAAAATAAATTTGATATTATTAAATTAATACTAAATGATAATAAAATAAATGTTAAATAAATAAATGCTTGAATAAAATACAGTTAAACTAATATCATTAAATTAATGCTAAAGGATAATATATTTAAATTAATTATGTAAAATAAATAAAAAATAAATATTAAATTGAATTAATGTTAAATCAATGCTAAATGGTTAAATAAATTAATTAAACATGTAAAATAAATATATGCAGAAACAAAATCAAATACAATAAAATAAAACATATAAAAATGAATGTGAAATGAGAATATATATGCAGGAATAAAATAAAATAGAATTCAATAAAATAAAATGTATATTATTAAAATGTATGCTAAATGATACTATATTTAAATTAGTTAAATAACTATGTAAAATCAATGCATGAATAAAATAGAACAAAATTAAATAAAGTTAAATAATGTTATTAAATTAATGCTAAATGATGATATATTTCAATTAAATAAATATGTAATATCTATATATGTCTGTCTGTCTGTCTGTCTATCTAGTCAGTCAGTCTCTGGTTTACACTATCTGAGAGTCCAGAAAGAGCCGCAGGAGACAGACGGGCTAAATAAAGTTGAAACTGAGCTTCAGGATTCAAGCCAAAGTCTATAAAACCAAATCACCTTTATAAAAAGAGCAAGAGAGTGTGAGAACAGCAGGACACACACACACACACACACACGCACACACACACACATAAACACTGACAGCTTCTCAGCTCGGTGTGTGTGAATTAGAGTTTATTTCTAGTCAGTGATTCAGTGTGATGCTGATCAACAAACTGAGGTAAACATCCTGAATATAACCCAGCAGAAACATGACATCAGTTAAAATAAAAATCTTATTTCAAGTATATCAGACTAGACTAATGCTAGACTATATTTAAATTAATTAAATAAATAAATATGTAAATAAATGCATAAATAAAATACAATAGAATTAAATGAATATTACTAAACTAATGCTAAATTATAATATTTAAATTATTAAATATGTAAAATAAATAAATACATGCAGTAATAAAATCAAATACAATAAAATCAAATTAATATTAAATTAATGCTAAATGATAATGTATTAAATTAATAAATTAATAAATAAGTAAAATAAATAAATATGTGCAGTAATAAAATTAAATACAATATAACACAATTAATATTAAATTATTGCTAAATGAATAAATAATAAACTTAATTAAATATGTAAAATAAATGCATGAGTAAAATACAATGAAATTAATATTATTAAATTAATTAATGCCAAATAATAATATATTTAAAATAATTAAACAAATGTGTAACATAAATTAATAAATGCATAAATATAAAATAAAATTAAATGCATTAAATTTATATTTTTAAATAATGCTGAATGATAATATATGTAATTAATTAAATAAATATGTAAAATAAATAAATGCATGAATAAAATGAAATAAAATTTAATTTACTAACATTAAATTATTGTCAAATGATAATATACTTAAAATAAATAAATATGTCAAATAAATAAATATATGCAGGAATAAAAAATACAATATAAACACAACACAATACAATAAAATAAATATGTTTTCATTAATGCAAAATTATATTATATTTAAATTTTTCTAAATATGTTAAATAAATGAATGAATGAAAAAAATACAATTAAATACAATACAATTACATGAAGTTAATTAATTTATTAATTAATGATAAATGATAATATACTTTAAATATGTAAAATAAAATAATAAATTAATAAAACGAAATACAGTAATTTTTATTGAATTATTATTTATGAATTAATGCTAAATTATAATATAATGAAATTTATTAAATAAATATGTAAAAAAACACGTTTGCATAAAATTAAATGCAATTAATTATAATAAAATCAAATACAATTAAATTTAATTAATGCTAAATAATGATATACTTAAATTAATTAAATGTGTAAAATAAATAAACAAATGCATGAATTAAATTAAACACACTGCAGGTGTCTTAATCAAATCTTGAGCCTAGTTTGAGACTACTGGGCTGTTTTACTTCAGGTGTAGATTGTAGGTGCGTGCGTGCGTGTGTGTGTGTTTTGTGTGTGTGTGTGTGTGTGTGTTTACATGTAAATATATTCTCCAGAAGGCATCGGTGTAATCAGTGTATGAATATGAAGCGGTGAGGATTGAGCGTCAGGTCGTTCATCATTCACCTGAACAGATCGATATTAATATTTGATCAACTCTGACAGATCTTCTATAGCGACCACATTCAGATCCTGAACATTAATCATTTATGCAAATCAGGCAAATCTCATTAATCTACAGGCTGACAGACTGAGCCAAAAAACTGACAGACGAGAGCTAAAATAATGACTTGATTTCAGATTTCACTACTGAAGTTTCGTCCTCGGCCTGTTTACTTGTGACCAGCAGATGGCGCTGCAGCTCAATGTTTTTTTTTTAGCCTGTGAGGTCACCCTAAAAAGTATTACATCTAGTTTTAAATAATATAATAAATATTAACATTTAGCTAGATAGTATATATTAAATATATATATTTTATTTCATATAAAAATATAAAAATATAATATGTAGCTTAGTTTGTTATAATGCTAGATAGTCATATAAAATAACTATTAAATTACTATTAGTGCTACTACAACTACCACTAGGCTACTGATAATACTAATACCTGTGCAATATTATTATTAATTATTAGAATATCTTTATCATTAAGCAGTTGATTCAACCTTATTACTACTACAACTACAAATAATAATAATAATAATAATAATAATAATAATAAGGTCGTTAATAATAATAATAATATATTATAATAATATAATAGAATAATAATAATAATAAATATAATAATGATGATGATAATAATAATAATAATAAATATAATAATGATGATGATAATAATAATAATAATAAATATAATAATGATGATGATAATAATAATAATAATAATAATAAATATAA
>NC_141021.1:1767500-1862500 GCF_052040795.2 Danio rerio | reverse complement strand
CATTGTGTTTGGAGTTTTTCAGGTGTATTTTCATTGTGTTTGGAGTTTTTCAGCAGTATTTTCATTGTGTTTGGAGTTTTTCAGGTGTATTTTCATTGTGTTTGGAGTTTTTCAGGTGTATTTTCATTGTGTTTGGAGTTTTTCAGGTGTATTTTCATTGTGTTTGGAGTTTTTCAGCAGTATTTTCATTGTGTTTGGAGTTTTTCAGCAGTATTTTCATTGTGTTTGGAGTTTTTCAGGTGTATTTTCATTGTGTTTGGAGTTTTTCAGGTGTATTTTCATTGTGTTTGGAGTTTTTCAGCAGTATTTTCATTGTGTTTGGAGTTTTTCAGGTGTATTTTCATTGTGTTTGGAGTTTTTCAGCAGTATTTTCATTGTGTTTGGAGTTTTTCAGCAGTATTTTCATTGTGTTTGGAGTTTTTCAGCAGTATTTTCATTGTGTTTGGAGTTTTTCAGCAGTATTTTCATTGTGTTTGGAGTTTTTCAGGTGTATTTTCATTGTGTTTGGAGTTTTTCAGGTGTATTTTCATTGTGTTTGGAGTTTTTCAGCAGTATTTTCATTGTGTTTGGAGTTTTTCAGGTGTATTTTCATTGTGTTTGGAGTTTTTCAGCAGTATTTTCATTGTGTTTGGAGTTTTTCAGCAGTATTTTCATTGTGTTTGGAGTTTTTCAGCAGTATTTTCATTGTGTTTGGAGTTTTTCAGCAGTATTTTCATTGTGTTTGGAGTTTTTCAGGTGTATTTTCATTGTGTTTGGAGTTTTTCAGGTGTATTTTCATTGTGTTTGGAGTTTTTCAGGTGTATTTTCATTGTGTTTGGAGTTTTTCAGCAGTATTTTCATTGTGTTTGGAGTTTTTCAGGTGTATTTTCATTGTGTTTGGAGTTTTTCAGGTGTATTTTCATTGTGTTTGGAGTTTTTCAGGTGTATTTTCATTGTGTTTGGAGTTTTTCAGCAGTATTTTCATTGTGTTTGGAGTTTTTCAGGTGTATTTTCATTGTGTTTGGAGTTTTTCAGGTGTATTTTCATTGTGTTTGGAGTTTTTCAGGTGTATTTTCATTGTGTTTGGAGTTTTTCAGCAGTATTTTCATTGTGTTTGGAGTTTTTCAGCAGTATTTTCATTGTGTTTGGAGTTTTTCAGCAGTATTTTCATTGTGTTTGGAGTTTTTCAGGTGTATTTTCATTGTGTTTGGAGTTTTTCAGGTGTATTTTCATTGTGTTTGGAGTTTTTCAGGTGTATTTTCATTGTGTTTGGAGTTTTTCAGCAGTATTTTCATTGTGTTTGGAGTTTTTCAGCAGTATTTTCATTGTGTTTGGAGTTTTTCAGCAGTATTTTCATTGTGTTTGGAGTTTTTCAGGTGTATTTTCATTGTGTTTGGAGTTTTTCAGGTGTATTTTCATTGTGTTTGGAGTTTTTCAGGTGTATTTTCATTGTGTTTGGAGTTTTTCAGGTGTATTTTCATTGTGTTTGGAGTTTTTCAGCAGTATTTTCATTGTGTTTGGAGTTTTTCAGGTGTATTTTCATTGTGTTTGGAGTTTTTCAGGTGTATTTTCATTGTGTTTGGAGTTTTTCAGGTGTATTTTCATTGTGTTTGGAGTTTTTGACATTTGATGCATCCCAATAAAAGGAACTAATGCAGTTGTGTTGTGTGTTGCAGGAGCCCCGGGGCTGTGCGGAGCTGCGCTGTGGTTTCCAGCAGAGTCTTCAGTACTGGCAGCACCCATCTCTGCCCTGGCTCTCTCTCTTTCCACGCATCGGCGCTGAACGCAAGTTTTCTGGCCAGTGTGTTCCGTGGGCGCAGGACGCAGTGCTACAGCAGAGCCTCATGAGCGACTGGTGAGGGAAAAAAACAAATTCAGCTTTAAAGATCAAGAGCAGGATGTCTCGCTATCAGTTTGCTTGTCAGTTTTTGAAGATGTTTTTGATAAATCAGTTTGCAACATCAAGCAGTGTATAAGCTGTTGCGTCAAGAATAAGGACAGTGTGTGTGTGTGTGTGTGTGTGTGTGTGTGTGTGTGTGTGTGTGTGTGTGTGTGTGTGTGTGTGTGTGTGTGTGTGTGTGTGTGTGTGTGTGTGTGTGTGTGTGTGTGTGTGTGTGTGTGTGTGTGTGTGTGTGTGTGTGTGTGTGTGTGTGTGTGTGTGTGTTCTGCAGGTGTGTGAGTCTGACGTCTCTCTACAGTTTGCTGAAAGCTCGGCTCTGTCCGTATTTCTACGTGTGCTCGTATCAGTTCACTGTGCTGTTTAGAGCAGCCGGTCTGAGCGGATCTGCAGGCGTCACTGCACTGCTGTCGCCCACCACTAGAGGACTCCGAGATGCCATGAAGTCAGATGGTGAGACGCACAACAAATATACACAACAAAAAACAAATTAGATGCATTCAGAAACGAGCAACAGTACTGTTTCATTGGTATTTTTCAGTTGTAGTGATTTCACCACTGTATGCACTTTGAACTAAGTATGTACATGTAGAATTAATATTTTGATTTATTGTGTAGTTTTATTTTATTTTGTATTATTTCTTTTACAAATGAACATCTATTTTATGCATTTTTAAAAATTTATATTCTGCTATTTTTGTTAGTATATAGTAGTCACACTTACCGGCCACTTTATTAGGTACACCTGTCCAACTGCTCGATAACACACATTTCTAATCAGCCAATCACATGGCATCACTCAATGCATTTAGGCATGTAGACATGGTCAAGACGATCTGCTGCAGTTCAAAGCGAGCATCAGAATGTGTAAGAAAGGGGATTTGAGTGACTTTGAACGTGGCATGGTTGTTAATGCCAGATGAAATGCTCTGAGTATTTCAGAAACTGCTGATCTACTGGGATTTTCATGCACAACCATCTCACAACCATGCACAACCATAGGGTTTACAGAGAATGGTCTGGTAAAGAGGAATTATAGATAGATTGATAGATAGATAGATTGATAGATAGATAGATAGATAGATAGATAGATAGATAGATAGATAGATAGATAGATAGATAGATAGATAGATAGATAGATAGATAGATTGATTGATTTTTATTTTTCAGAAGTACAGTTAATGTCTTCCAAATAATGAGCAGAGCTGATGTTTGTTTGTTGTGTTCAGGAATCGAGTTTTCTCTCCCTCTGCTGGAGGAGAAGAGGAAGAGCAGAGGTCAGAGTTCATCTCAGCCTGCAGACAGTGAAGAAATGACCAGCGGCGCTCAGTGAGCATTAAACGCATTAAACGCATCATAACTGATCAGAGTTCAGTTCACAGAAGATCATCAAGCCATCATCAATCCTCTGCTCATCTGTTTACAGGCTGAGTGAACACAGCGGGAATGAAGAAGATGAGGAGGAAGACGATGACGACGAAGATGATGATGGGGGCTTTTCATGGCTGAAGGAGATGGGCGTTCAAGACAAAATCAAGAAACCAGATGCCATTTCTATTAAACTGTATCCTTTACAAGCATCGATTATTATATCAATATTAATAATTTTTAGTCATATTTTTTCTGCAAAGATCGCAGTCTGGCAACATATAAATTAATCAGTATTAACATGTGAAGTCTGGCTTTTTTATGTGATGAAAATAAGATATTGCATTCTGTTGCCGTGATTTATCCAGTGTTGTGCATGCTGTTACCTGTAATAATGCTTGCTCAACATTCAGCACCTGGTTAACAGTGATCAATCACATCATCCATCACTGCTCGATTCCTCAGATACTGTGAATGCTGCCAGAGCATGGTTTATGATTGTTATGAGTGTTCAGAGCTCTGTTTGCTGCGTTTCTTAATGATGCGTCAGTCGTAAAGAGCACCGGGAGGTTCGTCTGGACCGCCGGCCCGAGTCTGTGGTTCTGGTGGAGGGTTCAAACACCTTCACCCTGCTCAACTTCCTGATGAACTGTAAGAGTCTGGTGGCCGGAGCCGGATCTCAGGCTGGACTTCCTCCAACACTGCTGGCCCCGACAGCCTTCAGAGGAGCCACACTGCACGCGCTCAAGGTGCACACACACACACACACACACACACACACACACACAAGCACACAATTACACTTTGCTTTCTCCACTGCTGCTGTGGTGTATTTGCCACCCACACTCATACACTCATACAGGTATTTTTTTCACTTATTTTATTGCATTATTGGTGCTCTAAATGTGAATGCGTGGTGTGTCTGTGTGTGTTTCCGCACATGCTGGCATTTGATTTTATTTTTGATTTTGTTGATAATTTATTCATATAATATATACAATATATTGATTTTATTATATATTTATTATTATGTTTATTATTATATTGATTGTAATATTATATATTTATTATTATATTGATTATATTATTATATATTTATTATTATATTGATCATATATTTATTATTGCTTTGATTATATTATTATAGACTTATTATTATTATTATTATTATTATTATTATATATTATATTATATTATGTTTATTATTATTATATATTTTTATTATATTGATGATGATTATGATGATGATGATTATTATTAATATTATACATTTATTATTATATATTATGTTGATTATATATAATATTGATTATATTACTAGTTATTTATTATATATTGATTATTATTATTATTATTATTATTATTATTATTATTATTATTATTGTTATTATTATATATTTATGTTGATTATACATTTACTATATTTATTATATTACTATATATTTATTATTATTATATTTATTAATATATTGATTATATTATTATTATAAAATAATGCAAAAATGCCTAAATATGACAGGGAACATTTGATTATGTTGCTAAATGTTTCACTTTTAAGCTTTTTAAACGACTAACATTATTGGCATTCATATTAATCATATGAATAATAATTCAATTCAATAATGTCTTGTTTACTCAGGCTCGTACGGTGAACGTGAAGACTCAGGTGCGAGCGGGTTATGAGGACGTGTGCAGTCTGGAGGTGACGGGACCCATAATGCCTCACTGTGTGCACGCTCTGACGCTGCTGCTGAAAGCGGCTCAGAGAGGACAGTTTACCGCGTCTCTATACACACACGAGCCCACAGCTGTCCTCAACATCCCCATTAGCCCCGGCACACACACGCAGGAGCACACGGTATACACACACACACACACACACACACACACACACCTGCTGAGATCTGTGTTTGATGCGTTTATTCTGACAAACACAGAAACGGTGTTGTTATGTGTTTATTTGTGTGTGTGTGATTTCAGGAGTGTGTTGTCCAGGATCTGCTCAGGTGTGGCCTACAGCAGAGCTCCGTTCAGCAGCTGGCGGCGCCAAGCATTCTGGGAAAGGCAGCACTCAGACAACTGCAGATGAGGGACTGTTCATACAGCTGGAGGACCTGAGACCAGCTGCAGTCAACACACACACTCATGCTCCGACAGGCAGGAATATTCAAGACACTCACACACACACTCGGACTGGCAGGAATATTCACATCACATGCACACACACATTCGGACTGTCAGGAAAATTCACATTATATACACACACACACACACACACACACACACACACACACACACACACACACACACACACTTCATTGTCAGTCAGAAATATTCGCAACATACACACTCGAACTGGCAGGAATATTCACATTACACACACACACTGTCAGTCAGACATATTTGCATCTCACACACACACACACACTCTCTCTCTCCAACAGGCAGGAATATTTGCATAACACACACACTCCAACAAGCAGGAGTATTCGCATAACACACACACACACACAAACACACACTTTCCAACAGGCAGGAATATTAACACAACACACACACACACACACAAACTTTGACAAGCAGGAATATTCACATAACACACACACACACACACTCTCTCTCTCTCTTTCTCTTTATCTCTCTAACAGGCAGGAATATTCACACAACACAACACACACACACACAAACTTTGACAAGCAGGAATATTCACATAACACACACACACACACACACACACACACTTTCCAACAGGCAGGAATATTAACACAACACACACACACACACACACACACACAAACTTTGACAAGCAGGAATATTCACATAACACACACACACACACACTCTCTCTCTCTCTTTCTCTTTATCTCTCTAACAGGCAGGAATATTCACACAACACAACACACACACACACAAACTTTGACAAGCAGGAATATTCACATAACACACACACACACACACACACACACACACTTTCCAACAGGCAGGAATATTCACACAACACACACACACACTCTCCAACAGGCAGGAATATTCACACAACACACACACACACACACTCTGACAAGCAGGAGTATTCACATAACGCACACACACACACACACACACACACACTTTCCAACAGGCTGGAATATTCGCATAAAACACACACACACACACACTCCGACAAGCAGGAGTATTCACATCACACACGCATTCTGACATGGTGTATTGTTCACACACACACACACACACACGGAGCTGTGGACAGCCTGTAGTGTGATTTTAATCATGTTTTAATGCTGAATTGTGATGTAAAGCTGAATTTTAAACTGATGTCTGTATTGTTTATTAAGTGTTTAATCTGTCCAAAACTCAATCATATTTCTGAGCTGAAATCCTCGGAGTGTGTTCATCACACCTGTATGACTTTATAATATTAAACGGGTTGAAATATCTCTTGCTTTGTGCCTCATAATAAACATAAAATGATGTTTAAAGCCAATAATGAAGTGTGTCTGACAGGAGTAAGATTGAGCATACATTAGTGCTAGTGCTTATTACATAGTAATTACTTTACAAATAAATTATCAATGAAAAATAAGTTTAATATTTCTATTTTAATTTCATATGCCTATTCATGACATGCAAACACTCGCACATGAATATTCATATCTCATTAAACTTCTGGATGGCCCGTTATGATTTTTTTAATGGGGTTTAATGTGTTTTAGATTATATTTTGGGGGACTGTTGGTCAGTTACTTTAGCTGAAAAACAGAAAATAAGATGTTCTGAAGTGCATGTTTAATCTAAATCATTCATAATCATATTTCTGACAGCTGAAATCCTCTGAGTGTATTCATCACTCACACTAACAATATTAAATAGGTTGATGTATTTCTTGATTTTAGCCTCTCATGCATCAAAATTTAGGATATAAAAAAAGCAAAATGGTGTTTAATAATTTTGTGAAATAATTTAGGCATTAGTTGGTGTAAAATACTTATGAATAAATAAAATGCTGATGAAATAATGATTTGAGTGAACTTTCCACGTTCACTGGCCACTTTATTAGGTACACCTGTCCAACTGCTCAACACATTTCTAATCAGCCAATCACATGGCAGCAACTCAGTGCATGTAGATATGGTCAAGACGATCTGCTGCAGTTCAAACTGAGGATCAGAATGGGGAATAAAGGGGATTTAAGTGACTTTGAATGTGGCATGGTTGTTGGTGCCAGACGGGCTGCTCTGAGTATTTCAGAAACTGCTGATCTACTGGGATTTTCATGCACAACCATCTCTAGGGTTTACAGGGAATGGTCCGACAAAGAGGAAATATCCAGTGAGCGGCAGTTCTGTGGGCGCAAATGCCTTGTTGTTGCCAGAGGTCAGAGGAGAATGGCCAGACTGGTTCCAGCTGATAGAAAGGCAACAGTAACTCAAATGACCACTGCAGAAGAGCATCTCTGAACGCTCAACACGTCCAACCTTAAGGCGGATGGGCTACAGCAGCAGAAGAGCACACTGGGTGCCGCTCCTGTCAGCTAAGAACAGGAAACTGAGGCTACAATTCACACAGACTCACAAAAACTGGACAATAGAAGATTGGAGAAACGTTGCTGCTCTGATGAGTCTCCATTTCTGCTGCCATGTTCAGATGATCGGGTCAGAATTTAGCATCAGCAACATGAAAGCATGGATCCATCCTGCCTTGTATCAGCGGTTCAGGCTGGTGGTGGGGGTGTAATGGTGTGGGGGAGATTTTCTTGGCACTCTTTGGGTCCATTAGTACCAATTGAGCATCAACGCCACAGCCTACCTGAGTATTGCTGCTGACCATGTCCATCCCTTTATGAGCACAGTGTCTCCATCTTCTGATGGCTACTTCCAGCAGGATAACGCACCATGTCATAAAGCCTGAATCTTCTCAGACTGGTTTCTAGAACATGACAATGAGTTTACTGTGCTCAAATGGCCTCCACAGTCACCAGATCTCATGGATGTGCAGCAGACAAATCTGACGGTAAAAGGGGATCCAACCCGCTACTAGTAAGGTGTACCTAATAAAGTGGCCAGTGAGTGTGTATGTTTATATAAATTTCAATATTAATTGTGTACTTAAAAATTGTAACCTTTATATACAGGATCTAGTCAGATTTCAACTTTTAATAAAGAGCGATTCACATCTGAACATGTTTTGTTGCATGATTAAATCTAAATGCATCATTAATTTAGATGAAAAGCAGCTGGTCGTTGCTGCCTGATCTCAGTGTTATTGTTCCTCATGAACTGTAAATCAGTGAATTGTACCACAAGCTTAAAATAGCGCTGGAGTTTCTTGGAGTGATTGAGGTGTAAATGCTTGTAATGGAGCCAGGAAATTCATCCAGAAGCGGATCCATGTGTGCCACGAGTCTAATGTTTCACAGCCACTGCTTTATATACATTCAGAATACTCAAACATACGCTGAACGAGATGATTCAGTGCATTTACTACATTTGTTTTAAGCTAAGTGGACGCAGGCAATTAATACGGGCTGAATTGAAACGGATTAAGAACACTACTACTTATAATATGTTTAAATTCCGCCTATATCAATTGTTTGCAACCACTTAGCTAAAAACAAATGTCGTAAATTCAATTAATAATGTATTCAGAGCATGAGTAAGAACAAAAAGAGAGGACAGAAATGAGCATGGTCATGTGTAATCCGCTAAAGGCATGCAAACGCAGCATGGTGTGTGTTACTGTTCTCCATGTGCTGATATTGTTGCATCAGGTGGTATTTTAACACTCATGTCATCTTGAGCCCTAAACATACAGCAACATGTGCAGCAGCTCCAGACCTGCAGGACATGAGGAAGAGCAGCCATCAATGAATGAAGACAGACGCTCGCATAAGCACACCACACTGTAAGTACAAACATGCTGTGTTATATTTAACTATAATGTAGTCACATCTCAGTGTTCTTGTTTGGTTTGGTTTTAGCAAGTACTCAAGATTAACACTTTAATACAGTGCTCATGTTAGTATATACATTAACTAATGGGGCAAACCATTAGGGATACATCTATTGTATTTATTCATGTTTGGAAATGTTAAGTTCATATTAACTCTGTGCATGAGCTAATGTTATCAAGCATGATTTTAGATTTGAATAATAATGCATTGGTATATGTTGAACTATGATTAATAGATGCTAAACAAGAATGTTCATGCTTAGTTAATGTTAGTTGATGGACTGATATTCTAAAGTGTTATTAATTAAGCAAATGCATTGAAGTTTTAATAGAGAAATTTAATTGGGTGATGCTAAAATATTGGCTCATAATGTGTTTACTAATATGAACCATCCATTGCTTTTATACACAGTATTTGTTAGCATTAATTGTTGGCTCTTGTTCACTTAACTAATACTATATTAAAACTAATGTAAAACAGAGCTTTAACTAATGCTAACAAACTTGATTTGTATTTTTCAATACTGATACATTGGTTATATAATATGTTTGTACTCAGATCACGTTTGTAAGTTGAACTATAGTGGATCATTATCTTAAAGTGTTTCCAAAATATGTTTATGTGTATATATGTTAACGTATGCATTAATGTTGTGTTTTAATTATTTTCTGTATGATAGTTTATGAGTAATACACCAGATGCTCAGTGTTTTTCTCTTTATCAGCTTGTATATATATTTAAGCAAAACCAAAACACAATCTAACATCCTTTTCCTAGCTAAAATCATTCTTGAAATAATGTTGATTGCACTTTATTCATGATTTAGCCATCCGTTTTTATAAATAAATGAATATATATTTTATTTTAATGGGCGACACGGTGGCTCAGGGGGTAGCACTGTCGCCTCACAGCAAGAAGGTTGTTGGTCCCGGCTGGGTCAGTTGGCATTTCTGAGTTTACATGTTCTGTCCGTGTTGGTGTGGGTTTCCTCCGGGTGCTCCAGTAATTGATTAACTAAATTGGTCATAGTGTATGTGTGTGTCTGTGAATGTAAGACTGTATGGGTGTTTCCCAGTACTAAGTTGCAGCTGGAAGGGCATCCGCTGTATGAAACATGCTGGCATAGTTGGTGGTTCATTCCATGTGGTGACCCCTGATAAAAAAAAGGGACTAAGCTGAAGGAAAATGAATAAATAAATTAAATAAATAAATAAATACACACATATATATATATATATATATATATATATATATATATATATATATATATATATATATATATATATTAGGGCTATGCAAAAATATTGATATATCTATTTATATCTATATCTTGATATATATACAAATAAACATATAACATGTCGGTACTGAAAGTTTTTTTTTAATGTTGTTTTGACTTTTTTTCCAAATAAAACCAAAAACAATCATAATAAAACTTTTATAAAACGAAATAAAATTTTAAATACTAAAATTACTATTAGAATAACAGTGTATTTAAATGTTAAGAAAAATAAATTCATGTTAAATATAACCATTAAAACATACTAAGAAATATACAGAATCTTTATATATTTTAAATGAAAGAAAAATGAAATTAAACCTAATTCAAAACATGAATATGCATCATAAAGGTGTATTGGGGATACTAAAATATCGACTAATGTTCCAAAATAACTCTGGTGTCTCATTACTTTAACAAGCAATGAAGTCTTGAATCTGCACGTGCTTCATAGATGAACTGATGGAGCAAATAATAATTAAAACTCAAATAATTACATTCAAAATATAAAAATAATCATATTTAAATAAACTGTTGAATATTCAAATTCATTCAAAGGAATATATTGTTCAACTGGTAACTGTAAGAAGCATGTTAAATCACTGTGTGTGTGGGGAGTGTGTGTTTGCAGTGTGGAGTGTGTGTGTGCAGCTCTGGTTTCAGGCTCACTGTGATTGACATTGGTCAGCACTGTTAAATAAAGCTGCACAAGTATTTGTGGGAGTGGCAGAGGTGCAGCTTTACTGCGAGCTCATTGGCTGATTGCCCATCACTCAAAACCCTCTGCCACGTGCTCAACAACACATGCCCATATCACAGAACACGATTATTATTAGGAAGCGTACGGTTTTATAAACGCATACATTAAATATTTAGATTCACACTAATAACAAACCATTAACTAAGACTTAAAAATAAGTACTAAAATTACTAATAAAATAAAAATGTGTTTAAATTTTAATAAAAATAAGCTAAATAACACCCACCCCATTACAGAACATGATTACTATTTGGCAGCTTAAGGTTTTATTGATGCATACATTACAGTTTTTGATCAATTTAAGATTCACGCTATTAACAAGTCAATAACTAAGACATTCAGCTTAATATACGAATAATTATCTTTTTATTAATAGTTAGTAAGGTAGTAGTTGATTTTAGGTATTGGGTAGGATTAGGAGCATGCTTTATTAGTGCTAATAAACAGTTCATATCTTAATAATAGGCTGGTCATAAGCCAGTTATTAATTAATTGTTACATACTATGTCCCAAAGTCACGTCAGGCATATTTAGATCTTGTTGAAAGACTATTTAAGGGTCACATTTTGGCCTTAAAATAGTAATAAACGATCATTTGAAGTCTTTATTCTTTGCGACTAAGCTTTATATCACTATATTCGGCACATTTATAAGAATAAATTTGTTTTATTTGTGCATAAACATGTATTTTATGCTGAATTAATATCAAATGTTAGTTTACCCATATTTTAATTGTTAGATATTTCTGAAACTTTTACTTTCACTTTTTTAATGATTTTTATAAATATATTATAATTTTAATTTGATGTCAATTGATGCAGAAACCCAAATTTGCACGTCTCATGTATTACTTTTACAGTAAGGTGTTCTTCTTACATGTTCCATGTGCTTACTATAGTGATTATGGTCACACTTTACAATAAGGTTTCATTAGTTAATGTATTTTCTAGCATGATCTAATAATGAACAATACTTGTACAGCATTTATTCATCATAGTTTAATGCATAGGTCAATGCATTATTAACATCCAAACTCGTGCTTGTTAACATTAGTTAATGCACAGTGAACTAACATGAACTAACAATGAACATCTGTATTTACATTGACTCATGTTAACTTACATGAATTAATACTGTCAGAAATGTACTGTTCATTGTTTGTTCATGTTAGTTCAATGCATTAACATGAACAAATACAACATTATTATAAAGTGCTACTGTAATTACAATAAATACATGCATCTGCTGTAGACTCAGTCCTCGCATAATGTACTTTGTAGTAAGATGAATAGTTTCAGTGTATTAAGGACGCCTTAAAATAAAGTGTAACCTAATTATTATTATTTTAATACATATTCCAGGTTTTCTGAGAGGACATGAATAATCTCTGGACTGTGTTCATTTTTACTGTAGCCCTCAGGGGTAAGTGATGGATCTCTTCTGTGTTTAGTTTCTGGATGTTTGCTGATATGTTGCTATATTTACTAATTGCTGAGTTTCATCTTTATGAAGTGTGTTTGGGAATACAGCATATTCTTAAAGATACAGTTTATCCCAAACTGAAAAAAACCTGTGGTAGTTAACTCATCCTACACCTTTTTTTTAAATCCTGATTGAGGTTTTTTCTTCTGTTGAACACAAAAGATGTTTTGAAGAGAGCTGAAAGCCTGTAACCATTGATTTCCACAGTATTTGTTTTCCTGCTGAAGTTGTCAATGATTTGATTCCAGCATTCTTCAAAATTTTATATTTAATGTATGTTTTTGACTTAATAAATGCATGGAAATGTATTTATTACTCATATATTTCAATCAATGTAACTTCCGTTTGAGTTGGCTGGTTAATAAATAATAAGATTTTTAAAATAAGAGGGTTAACTGTCCTATTTAGTGAGACGACTGGTTAAAATAAGTAAATTAATGAATCAGTCCTCTAGTGTTAAACACTGTTGTTTTGCAGATTTATGTGGGTGTTGGCAGGTTCCTGCAGATCATTAATAAATAATACAATTTTTAAAAATATTATGAGAGTTTAACTTTACTCTTCAGCGGTGGTGGAGTCCAGCTATGGGACCCAACATTAATTTATTTAGCTGTCCTATTTTTTTACTTTTTATTCAAATGAAAATAATAATAACAAATGCACATGCAACAAGCCAATTTGCATGCTCAAAACAGAATATTTTGCACGCAGAAAAGTTTTTTTTACTTACAACAAGTCATTTTGCAAGCTCAAAGCATGATGTTTTGCATGAAGAATTATTAAAGTGCATGCAACAAGTCATTTTGCACACTCAAAACATGATATTTAGGGCACAGAATTATTAATGTGCATGCAACAAGCCAATTTGCATTTTCTAACCATGATATTTTGCGCACAAAATTGTTAACTTGCATGCAGCAAGTCATTCTGCATGCTCAAAACACGATCTTTTGTGTGCAGAATTATTAACGCACATGCAACAAGCAATTTTGCATTCTTAAAATATTATATTTTTTTCCTAAAATCATTAACTGTCATGCAACAAGGTAATTTGCATGCTCAAAACATGATCTTTTGCACACAGAATTGTTAACACACATGTAACAGTTAATTTTGTGTGCTCAAAACATAATCCTTTGTGCACAGAATTGTTAACTCACATACAACAAGTAATTTTGCATGCTCAAAGCACGTTCTTTTGCATGCAGAATTATTAACACACGTGCAACGTCAATTTTGCACGCTCAAAACATGATCTTTTGCACACAGAATTGTTAATGTGCATGCAACAAGCCAATTTGCATTCTCAAAATATCATATTTTGCACTCAAAATTGTTAACTTGCATGCAACATGTAATTTTGCATGCTCAAAACACGCTCTTTTCCGTACAGAATTATTAACACGCATGCAACAAGTCATTTTGCACACTCAAAAAATTATCTTTTGCACACCCAAATTGTTAGTGTGCATGCAACAAGCCAATTTGCATTCCGCAAAACATGATCTTTTGCACACAAAATTGTTTATTTGCATGCAACAAGTAATTTTGCATGCTCAAAATATGATCTTTTGAATGCAGAATTATTAACATGCATGCAACAAGTGAATTTGCATGCTTTAAACACAGAATTGTGGCATGAATACTGCTCCATATTCATTCATATTCAAATAAGTGAATGAATGTGTTAACTGCTGTCGTCTTTCGGGCTGCAGTGGGTGTTGGCCAGTTCCTCCAGACGGCCGAGCTGCAGGTGTTTCTGGGAGAGTCTGTGGTTCTGCCCTGCAATGGTTCTGGTTTCCCAGCAGACGAGCTGCAGGTTTACTGGGAGGCCCTTGGGAAAGACGTCCTCTCTCTGAATGGAGAGAAACTGAGCATCGGCAGAGGTTTTGAAGACCGGGTGAACTTCATCACAGATCCGGCAGTGACTCAAGATTTCTCCATCATCCTGACAGACGTGATGCTGAACGATGGAGAGATTTACGAGTGTCTGTGGAAGGGAACGATACCCATCTGCTCTGTCTTACTGTATGTGATGAGTAAGTACCACAAGAAACAACATCATTATTGGGTCATTTTTAGGTGTCACTTTACAATGAGGTAGTATTAGTGATGTATTTACTAACGTAAACAATTGCTTCAGGACTTATTCATCTTTATTTACCCTAGTTAATGGAAATAGAGTTGTTCGTTAACTCACAGTGCATCAACTAATGTTAACAAGCGTAAATTTGGATTTTCACAATGCATTAGGTTGCGTTGAAGTATGATTAAATGCTGTACAAGTATTGTTGATTATTAGTTCATGTCAGTAAATGCATTAACTGATGAAACCTTGTTATTATAAAGTGTAAGCCATTTTTGTATTCATTTTAAGTACTGATATCTGTTTTTGTAAATGCATAGTCTAGTTCTAGCTTATACAGGGGCTGGACAATGAAACTCGAAGGCCTGGTTTTAGAGCACAATAATGCATTAGTATGGTGTAGGACGTCTTTTTGTGGCTAATACAGCATCAGTTGGTCTTGAAATGACAGACATGCATCCTGCACAGCAGCCAGAGGGATTTTGAGCCGCTCTTCTTGCAGAGGAAAATGTTGACTCACTCCTCCAAAACACCCCAAAGTTGCTCAATAATATTTAGATCTGGGTACTGTGCAGGCCATGGGAGATGTTAAACTTCACATTCATGCCCATCAGAGTCAAATCACCAGTCTTGCTGTATGTATTGATGTACTATCATCCTGATACATGCCACCGCCTTCAGGATGCACTGTTTAATCTATTTGGTCACATGGTTTGACAAAATGGTTTGGTAGTGCTTGGCAGTGACCCAGTGCCCATCTAACACAAGAATTGGGCCTAGGGAATGCCATGATATGTTTAAGCCAAAACTCCTCCATGGACCTCCACCTTATCGTGGTGGAGGGGTTTGAGTGCCTGAGTGATCCTAAGAGCTATGTTGTCTGGGGCTAATGTAGGGTTTCCCAAGGCAAAAAGGTCTTATGAGTACAAAAACATCAAGGACCGTGAAGTTGCCCGGTATGGCGCAGCCGGGACCCCACCCTGGAGCCAGGCCTGGGGTAGGGGCTTATATGCTAGCGCCTGGTGCCTGGGTTTTTTCCCATGGAACCTGGCCGGGCTTAGCCCTAAGGAGCGAAGTAGGACCATCCTTCTGCGGGCCCACCACCAACAGGGGGAGTCGTAAGTGGCCAGTGCATTGTGGACTGAGTGGTGGTTGAAGGTTAGGACTATGACAATCCGATCATCGGGCACAGAAACGGGCTCTTGGGACATGGAATGTCACCTTACTGAGAGGGAAGGAGCCCGAGCTTGTGCAGGAGGTGGAACGGTACCAACTAGAGATAGTTGGGCTCACCTCCACTCAACTTTTTGAGAAGGGCTGGACTTTCTTCTACTCTGGAGTTGCCCACTGTGAGAGGTGGCGGGCTGGTGTGGCCTTACTTATAGCTCCCCAACTTAGCCACCATGTGTTAGAGTTTTCACCGGTGAACGAGAGGGTCGCCTCCCTGCGCCTTAGGGTCAGGGATAGGTCTCTTACTGTGGTCAAGTATCTTGGGGTTTTGTTCACGAGTGAGGGAAGGATGGAACATGAGAATGATAGGCGGATTGGTGCAGCGGCAGCAGTAATGCGGTCAATGTACCGGTCCATTGTGGTAAAGAAGGAGCTGAGCCGAAAGGCAAAGCTCTCGATGTACCGGTCAATCTACGTTTCTACTCTCACCTATGGTCATGAGATTTGGGTCATGACTGAAATGACAAGATCCTGGATACAAGCGGCTGAAATGAGTTTTCTTCACATAGTGGCAGGGTGCACCCTTCTAGATAGGGTGAGGAGCTCTGACACCCGGGAGGAGCTCGGGGTAGAGCCGCTGCTGCTTCACATCGAGAGAAGTCAGCTGAGGAGGCTCGGGCATCTGATTCGAATGCCTCCTGGACGCCTACCTAGGGAGGTGTTCCAGGCATGTCTCACCGGGAGGAGGCCTCAGGAAAGACCCAGGACACGCTGGAGGGACTATGTCTCTTGGCTGGCCTGGGAACGCCTCGGGATTCCCCCGAAGGTGCTGGAGGAAGTGTCTGTGGAGAGGGAGGTCTGGGTTTCTCTCCTAAGACTGCTGCCCCCGCGACCCGGCCCGGATAAGTGGATGTAAATGACATGACATGACATTGAAGCCCAAACCATCCCTGATCCCAACAATGTTTTACTCTGGGCATCAGCAGTCTGGGTGGTATCTTTCTTTGAGGCTTCACCACACTGTAAGTCTGCCGGATGTGGGAAAGCCAGTAAACGTGGACTTAACAGAGAACAATACATGTTTCGCATTGTCCACAGCCCAAGACTTCCTCTGCTGGCACCCACACTCACCTGGGTTAAATATCATGTTTCACATCATACACAACAAACACATCTGCTGATTAAATAAATAAATGGCCTTTCAAAAGTCAAAGTCTGTCTCGTTCTCTCTCTTGTGTTTGTTCAGCTCTAGAGACTCCCATAGATCACGTGGAGTCGAATGAAGGTGATGATGTCACGCTCAACTGCTTCGGTAATATTCCCAAAAACAAACCCTATGAGGACATCACCATCCAGTGGGTTAAAGACGAGCGAGTGATCCTGCGCTTGAGCTCTGGACAGATGGAGATTCTGGACAAGTACAGCAGCATCATCACATTGCCAGACCAGCAGGACATCAGCCGCGGGATCTTCTCTCTGGGCATCTCGTCGGTCAGAGCGTTTGATCAGGGGGATTATCAGTGCCGATACAAGATCTCGGATTATGGAGACCTACAGAGCGGATTCCCGGAGAGACACGCACTCACTGTCTGGGGTACGGATGTGCTGAAAGGGAAATTTGATCCAAAAATCAACATAAGTCTTACAAATAAAGCTTTAATACGCTTATTTCACACGGCCACCATTTTAAAACACGAAAGCAACGCTACAATGGGAAGAAACCCGGAAGTATAGGACCAGCACTGTAAACATTGCAGCAACATGCCGTGGACTACAAACCTCCAGCTGTTGCTGAGATTTCAAAGTGCAGATGTGGTGTAAACATCACTTTAATATCACTCAGTTCAGTTTAATGTGAACAAATAAAAGCAGATTAGGCATCAAACAACATCACAATCTCTTAAGAGTTTCACGCTTATTGCCTAGTTCAGACTGCGTGATTTTAGCCCTGATTTTGGCTCGCCGACAGGTTTTGAGAAATCGCAGACAAATGCCTGAAATCACAGGCAAATCGCTGCCCGTGCGCGTGAGTGACAATCACACAGTATGAACGATCAAAGACGCGATCTGAGAGAATCGCTGATGAGTCGCCGATGCCTGTGAGATATTTGGCATGCTGAATATCTGGAGCTGTCGGAATTGAATTGAGTTTTGACTGAAAATAACATCAGCGATCGCCTACAGCCAATGAGAGAGCGGCATTCACTTGTGTGTGTGCGTGTGTGTGTGTGTGTGTGTGTGTGTGCGTGTGTGTATACCTGCTGCAGGCCAGCGGGAGGCTGGGGGAGAAGTTAAAAGCGCTCATTTTCGGTTTATTTGGACCCACGAAATGGAGGAAAAACTAGTGGAGGTTTGACAGGACTCAGGAGCAACCGTGTCTGTTTGACATTTCATACAGAAAGAAATTCGTTTATTATCAACGTTGAGGAGAAATGGCTTCCCTTTAAACCCAGGTGAGCAAATATGTACATGTTCTACCCCATTAAAGGCTTCTTTCTCGTTATGTAGTTAATAACAAAAGATATACGACGTGTTTTTGGCTGTGAGACGTAGTTTGGACGAAGTTGTCGGCGATTCTTCCTATAGTAAAGTCATGCAATGTGAAAGTCCCTGTCGTCGATCCATCTTGCAGTGTAAACAAAGCAGCGACGAAACGCTAGCCCAGATAGTCATGCAGTGTGAAAACATCTGTGACACGACTACTGTGAAAATCATGCAGTCTGAACTCGGCATAAGTGTCCTCCTAGGCTTCTCTGCTTCAGCCTATGTAACCCGGTGAGTGATGAAACACCGCAGTCCTCTGTAGCACACCTCGTGTTGTCTGTTATAGTGTTCTGTCGGTACTGAAGTTTTAAAAATGTCCATTTCCCGCTAACTATCAAGCACCACTGAGCGTTCTTAAACTGTTCGCCAGTGCTCAACAGAAATGACTGTGATTGGCCGTGAAGGTCATCAGTTCACCGCTCTTCACCGAGTGCAAACACAGATACACGGACACTGGGCATGGGCTGGTTTAAGATACTGACGGTATGATGAACTTGGATAAAAATATCACGGTATTGTGATTTCTGCTCTAAAATATATTATTTTTAAATGTCATTTTTGAGCTCAATATATTTTATTTTGAGAGACATTTCAAATATTTCGGAGCTGTAAACATGTCAGGCTAAATTAATTATTATGGTGGCTTGAAAAGCCAACATACTGTTATCTCACTTAAACTTCTTTCTTCTGAGACCAGTTTTGAAGTGCATCTCCTCCTAAACCTTTCAAGCTACATACTTCAAACTTTCCTCAAACCTTCAAACTGGTCTGACTCGGGTTGCTATGTCTTTTCTAACTGATCCGACTTTGGGTTTTCCCAAAAACGACCCAGAAAATTCCCGTTGACTTAACATTGGGTCAAACTTTGTGAGCTCATAACTCTGCATCAGACTGTCCTACAGACTATTAACTGGGCTCATTTAACTCAGTCTAGCCAGCAGCCAATAACTGATGACTTTTTAACTTACTAGCCACTCCCTAGCAACCACTTGTGGCGCCCTAGCAACTGTCCATAGACTTCCATTGTAAAAGACTGCCATTGACTTAACATTGAGTCAACCTTTGTGAGCTCATAACTCTGCATCAGACTGTCCTACAGACTACAGTCAGGCCTTATTCAACTCAGTCTAGCCAGCAGCCAATCACTGATGACCTTTAGACTTACTAGCCACTCTCTAGCAACCAATTTCAGCACCCTAGCAACTGTTTTGAAAATTATGACTAGCTGTTCTAATACATGCTAGTAGTTTTAACATGCTAATCTTGCTAGAAACATGCTAATGACATGCTAGTCATGCAAATTCATGCTAACAACATGCTAATTCATGCTAGTAACATGTTAATTCATGCTGGTAACGTGCTAATTCATGCTAGAATCATGTTAACAGCATGCTAATTCATGCTAGAATCATGCTAATTCATGCTAGAATCATGCTAACAACATGCTAATTCATGCTAGAATCATGCTAGTAGCATGCTAATTCATGCTAGAATCATGCTCGTAGCATGCAAGTTAATGCAAGAAACTTGCTAACAACATGCTAATTCATATTAGAATTATGCTAGTAATATGCTAATTAATGCTAAAAACATGCTAGTAACATGCTAATTCATTCTAGAAACATGCTAATTCATGCTAGTGACATGCTAAAACATGCTAGTAACATGTTAAATCATTCTAATAACATTCTGATTCATGCTTGTAACATGCTAATTCATGCTAGTAACATGCTAATTTTGCTAGAATCATGCTAGTAACATGCTAATTCATGCTAGTAACATGCTAATTTTTGCTAGAATCATGCTAGTAACATGCTAATTCATGCTAGTAACATGCTTATTCAAGCTAGAATCATACCAACATGCTATTTACACTTTAAAACCCCTTCAAACTTTCAGACTCTGCTTTTCAAGCCACCATAAAGTTTGTCCTCAATTTTTAATATCTAGTTGACTTCTGCTGTCTTCATTTGTTTCAAAAACTATTTTTTAGATATATTTTCTGCTAAAGAAACTTTTGTCCTTACTTTTGTCTCTCTCTCTCTCTTTCTCCTTCTCTCTCAGCTGTGTTTTCAGGTCTCCCGGCCATCACAGATTTTCCTTCCAGTTTGTCAGACACAGAGACTGACAGCACAGCAGCAGCATCTACATATGCTACAGATACATATGAAACAGATACATATGCCACAGATACATTTGTCAATGATGCAAATACCACAGATACAAACGCCACAGATTCATATACCACATATACAAATGGAACAGATTCATATGTCAATGATACAAATACCACAGATATAAATGCAACAGATTCATATACCACATATACAAACGCCACAGACACATATGCTACAGATACATATGCCACAAGCACTCAGACTGAACCCAACAACACGCTGCCAGCTCACACAGCATACGAAGCCAACACACACACTCACAACGGCAGCACAGAGAGAAACACTGAGAAAAGCACCAGCGCAACTGACACTGACCCGCACACAATCTCACACAGTCACGGTTAGTGCTGCTCAATACATGCTTTATTAATTATTGATATTTCATTATGACCCCAAGCCCAGACTTCTGCTTTATTTTAGCTGAACAAACACATACATACAGTTAAAGTCAAAATTATTATGATTTTTTCCCCCCAAATATTTCCCAAATAATGCTGAACAGATTCAGGAATTTTTCTCAGTATGTCCTATAGTTTTTTTCTTTAGAAGAAAGTCTTATTTGATTAATTTTCGCTTGAATAAAAGCAGTATTTTAATTTTTTTAATGTTCAATATTATTAGCACTATTTGCTGTGCATTGTCTCCAGAACAAACCACTGTTATACAATGCCTAATTACCATAACTTTACCCTAATTAACCTAGTTAAGCCTTTAAATGTCACTTTAAGCTGTATAGAAGTGTCTTGAAGAATATCTAGTCTAATATTATTTACTGTCATCATGACAAAGATAAAATAAATCAGTTATTAGAGATGAGCTATTAAAGGGCCATGAAACCCCCTCGTTTCAGCAGGGTGTTTTCACACCTCTACTTTGGAAAAAGTCAGAAAAGTGGGCGTGTCCAGCTCTGTTTAGGGGGGAGTGTCGGAGGAACTAAAGTGGGAGGGTGTGGGAGTGTCTATTTGGTCACGCGCGAGTTTCAGAGTCAAAATAAACACACAGTAGAAAGTGATGGTGTTTAACCTACATGGACATCTGTAGTCGAATTATTTGCCAAATGATTAAATGGTGGACTTTAATGGCAGTTTGGCTCTTTCATTCAGGGAATTCATTCATGCCCCTCGCGACAAACGAGATATTTGATTCGAGGAACTGCTCTAAGCGTGTATTTTACATGCAATGTTTGATACCGCACGGCGAATGAGAGGAAAAAACCCTCAGCATTTCCCGGAAATTTAGATGCACACGGCAGGTAGCGTCAGAAAGCCGCGTGTGTTATTCCGGTCACAAAATGCGGTAAAAACCCTACACGAAGTTAAAGTTTGGTTGTGGTGCTGACATGTTTACACTCGGTGCAATAGTTAACTTAGTTCGATACGAACAAACTGAATAAACAAAGAGCACTGGTCGCTCACTTACCAAATCTGTAGAGACAGAACAATCACCAGCAACTAGAGCCGCGTCTTTATGAAGAGGAGACTACAAGCGAATCCGGATCTCAGCATTTGCAGATGAGAACAGCTCTCAGGTAAACAATGTTCCTCCTTAGACACGTAAGTTATTGTTGTCGAGCGTCGCGTACACTGTTAATCCACACGTGACTCCAGCTGCGCTCTCACAGAGAGAAAATGAAAACAAAACTTCACTGCAGCAAACTATAAAAGCAACACTTCACGCTTGTTTTGCCAACACAACGTGGCGTCTCTGTCCTGAAAACACTGTGACAGTAATGAATATTAATGAAGTTGCACAATAGAGCGCGCTGATTGGTTTGAACCAAGCCTAACTCATGCATTAATGCATCACACTGTAAGACGTAATAAGACTCACTCTGGCACAGACGTCCAGTCTGCATGCTGGAATACACGCTATTATGTCATGACCGTGACGCAGCTGCAAAAATTCATTTCAAACCGGAAGTACGAATTTGCTTGAAATAACGCAAAAACAACCAATTTACACTTTTTAGTGAAATATAGGTGTCCTAATAGTGTTTTTAGCAGTGTGGGACACATATACCACTGTCAACAGCTCAACACATGTGTTCTGGTGTTTCGTGACCCTTTAAAACTATTATGTTTAGTAATGCATTGAAAAAATCTGCTCTCCATTAAACAGAGTGGGGGAAAAAATAAACAGAGGGGCTAATAATTCAGGGGATTTAATAATTCTGACTTCAACTGTAATGCTTTATAGCAGACATGATCAACCCTTTTCCTGGCGATCGACCTTCCTGCAGATTTCAGTTGCAACCCTGCCTGTAATTATCACGTGCTGTTCAGGTGTGTTTGATCAGGGTTGGAGCTGAACTTTGCAGAAAGGTTGATCTCCAGGAACGGGGTTGAGCGTCACTGCTTTATAGTGTCTTTATAGTGGCCGTGTTTTTAAACTAACATCTGATCTATATGTTTTTTCTTTCTTTTAATCTCTCCTAGGGATGACCGATACGTTATTACCAGGCACAGTTTCCGGTCAGTGGTATTTACTTTTTTCTCTAATGATTTATCAGTATTTAAAGTTTGCTTGAGATAAAAATTGTACAATGTTTATTTTTCCAGCACACATTGTTAATCTGTAATTCAGTGCAGGTGAATCCACTAAATAAAAGCTGGTTTATTTTTACCATTATCTATCCAGCCTTAATTGTATTTGTTCTTCTAATCAGACTTGACAAACACAGTCTACAGAAAAACTTTGATGACACGCACAAAGAAAGAATGTCAATCAGAGGGGAAAGCCCCGCCCACTAGTGACCATCACTTGCTCATTTGCATAAAGAGCATCCCTGAGTGAGAAGCAGCCGTCTGTAGAGTGTTTGAGCTGCTGAAGATAATGTCAGCATAGACTAAGAGGATTATAGATGTGGAGTTTTAGATGAAGCACAAATGAACAGCGACAGGAGCGACATCGACTGACAGAAGCATGAAGCACACACTGACCAACGACAACATGCAGACCTGACCAGCACTGATAGCATTAGTCCTATTTTGGAGCTGCCACTATGCTGATGCAAATGCATTTGTAGCTCCGCCCTTTTCATGAAAGAGCACAATCTCATTTGAATTTAAAGCGACAGTCACCAAAACGCCACAATGTGGATCGAAGCCTAAAAGGGTCAGCTTCAGAGAGTTAGAGAACATTATCTGTGTGGTATTTTGAGCTGAGACTTCACACACACACACACACACACACACACTAGAAACATCAGAGACTTATTTTACATCTTGTAAAAAGAGACATAATAGCTCCCCTTTAAGACTAACAATGTGTGCTAGCAAAATAAACATTGCAGATTTACAACTGATGCAGAGATTAAAGTGTGCTGTTTGTGGTCAGGTCAGCGGGATCATCAGTTCTCAGATCAGCAGATTCCCTGGATCCGCATCGGTCTGATTTCTGGAGTTCTGCTGGTGACGGCGCTGCTTTTAGCTTTCCTGTTGTTGTCGGGGAGAATCTGATTCAACAGGACGAACATTAAGATGCAGGGAATCAACTTTCAGACATTTCCATGCAAACCGCGCATTTCAGGAACTGTGAATGTTTTAAAATATATTGTTTTGTGTGTGGAGCAATACTGTAAAAAGGCCCTGTGAAATTAGGATAACTTTTTTTTAGATGTTAGTTTTACTGTTAGTTTTAAGGATAGCCATTAGCTCGTGTTCTCCAGAAAAGTGATAAAATTTCCATTTAGAAGATATAAACCTGATATAAACATGTGAAGCTTGTATTTTGTAGTTTCCGCCTAAAAGGATCAACAGTTTTTTTTTTTTTTTTTATAATTATTTTTTCGGGGTCTTCACCTTTATTTTTGATAGGACAGTATAGATAATAGACAGGAAAGCATGGGGAGCAGAGAGAGGGGAAGGATCGGCATAGGACCGCGAGGCGGAATCGAACCCGGGTCGCCGTGAGCAACGGAGTGCATGTGTTGACGCACTAACCACTACACCACTACACCGACAGGATCAACAGTTTTATTCAGGTCGCCTCATACTTTAGCTTCGCATTAAATCTTCTGACCAATCAAATGCTCTCTAGTGTCTGACATGCCCCGCCTACTTCTTCTCATTGGCTTTTCATTTGATGTGCTTAAACTCGACCCCTCACTGGCAGAGCTGTGAGAAAAACAAAACGCTATTGGCTGTTTTTTTTTAAAGGGGAGGGGCTACTATATGCCCCACCCTCTTTTCATGTTTCAATTTAGATTACGTCAAACATCCAATAAAAACCAAATTAACGTTTTAAGCACTTCATGGAACCTTTAATACTTTGATAAAATCTCCAATATATCACATCATTTTTTTGTTCTTTAGCTTTGATTTATTAACTAATCACACATTTTTCTTAATATGAATATTTGGAAAGTTTGTGAAATTGAAATGTGTTTAAATATGTTGAACTCTGGTGATATTTCTGACCATTGGAGTATTGCCGAATGGTGCTGTTCATTTATGTGGCTGTAAGTGCTGCTTTATTTGTCTTTCAGTTAGTATTTATTGTTTTTGAAAAATGAAATAACTTGATCTAAAGCATCATGAGGCACAATCTTCTTTTTTTTTTTTATATATATATGAACATCCTTTATTCAGTGCATCCAACATATGTCTTATATGTGTGTATATAATATGTACATTTGAAGACAGAATTATTAGGCCCCCTGATTATTTTTTACCCCAATTTCTGTTTAACGGAGAGAAGATTTATTCAGCACATTTCTAATCATAATAGTGTTAATAACTCATCTCTAATAACTGATTTATTTTATCTTTGTCATGATGACAGTAAATAATATTAGACTAGATATTCTGCAAGACACTTCTATACAGCTTAAAGTGATGTTTAAAGGCTTTACTGGGTTAATTAGGTTAACTAGGCAGGTATGGGTAATTAGGCAAGTTATTATATAACGATGGTTTGTGTGTATATATATATATATATATATATATATATATATATATATATATATATATATATATATATATATATATATATATATATATACATATACACATTTATATATATATTTATATATACATACATACACATATATATATATATAAATAAGATATGAATAAATAAGTCAGGGACGTGCGGGAACTCCGTCAAGGTCAAATTTACAAATATATGCATCCAGTATATATTTGCCAACTACCGATTGTGGTTTATAAAATCAGCCTTCTTTCTATGTACATAGCAGGTACATATTGGGCCAAGGAAGAATGTGAAATGTATAACGATTAATAACGCCTCTCGAAAAACACCAAGGTGGACGCTACAGACAGCCTGTAACAAGAGATCAAGCATAAAAAAAAAACTTACAAAGAAAAGCTTTGGTATTTTAATAAATCTTTAGTTTTTTATGGCACACATATTTTGATGAGGTACGTAAAGCTTGCTTTGAAATGTCAAATTTGTGAAACTAATATTTTAGGTAATAAAAACAATTTAGCTTCAAGTTATTTGGATTGATGAAGATATGCATATGATGCTGTTCATGTCCATATCTGTAAATGCTGCTGGTGGTTCTGTGTTAAACTTACTAATCTAAAGTGTATTTTAATGCATTCGACTAATTAAAGTTACGTATGTTCAACATGCTGTGTATTTATTGCTTAGTACAGTTTGTTCACCTGCAGGTGAAGCAGTCCACTATTAAAAGGAAACCTCTGTCCACATGAGGTCTGCGCTGAATCTTAATATTGCTCGGTTTGAAAATGAACGTTCAATTTCTTGGTTCTAAGTGTCTGTTCGAGTTGTAGATGTTTTTTTTTTTTTTTTTACTGAATACAAAGATGAGTTCTTGTACAAACCATACCTGAGCATGAAGACCAACACGAAATACTTTCAATTTGTGAATTAAAGTGTAACCGGTATATGTTAAACTGCTAATAATTTACACGTTTTGTGTTTTGTTTGGTGTTTAGCAGAAGTTTTAGCAGACTTTTATTTTACTGTGACATATCTCCGACTGAAATTGAATATTTAGTAGGGGGCGGGGTTTATTTTTTGCTCCTCTCAGTCTCATCTTAAACTCTCAGTAAACTAACTTAACTTGGAGGGGCGTGGCTGAGTATATTTTAGCCAATCAGAGAAGGACTACAGCTCCACAAGCAGATGGATATATGCAGTGGATAAACTTGCACTGTTAAATTGTTCACTTTAAGACTAAGAAATTATCTTTAATGATACAAATGTTATGAAATAACACATCTGACAGCATTTCTTATGAACCTTTGTTAATGTTCATGTTTGTTAACAGTGCATTCAGTTCTGCCAAGATTAAGGTGAATAAAAGCTGTGGGTGTAATCATTTTTTAACATGCTTAACTAGTGTTAATTTACTCTATTATACATCATTACTATGAGACCACAGTCAACACAACAAAACATCTGAAAATAATCAAAATCAAATCTTTTTGCCAATGACGTGCCAAAGAAAGTCTTTTTATTCAGTTTAACTTCATCATAATTAACTAACACTAAAACAGATGTACATGGACATCAAACTATACAGACATCGTAAAAAAAATGGATGCATCTAGCGAAACATGTTTATAACTAAAATGTAAACAGATAATAAAAAAAAATATTAATAAAAAACATTTTTTTAAAAATCATACTGATCTAATTCCAGTGACACATTTTCATTTATTTTGTTTCATCACAAAAAATAAACAACAAAAATCCAGGCAGGAACAGAAAAAAGAGGGCATGATGAACTTTACCAAACAGATTATAAAGCTAAAACAGCTGTAAAGCATGCATGAAGCATTTACATGAGTCCAGAACAGTCTAAACACTGAAGCAGTCAGTCAGTCACACATCATCATTCCTGTGCTCATGCTGCAGAAATAAAGCTGGAGTGGCCAACAGAGATGAGCGTGTGTTTGTGAGAGTGTGTGTGTCCTCATGTGCTGTTGCTGCTGGCGGCTGTAAACACAGGACCTGAATGAACACCGTCTCCTGCCACTTCACCCATGGCCTGCAGAGCCACGGTCGCCGCCATCGCCTTCGCATGCTTCTTATTAGGACTCGCAGACTGAGGCTGATAATCACTGCCGTTCACCACCACCTGACACACACACACACACACATTTTATTAATTTACACACACATATACGAAATTATTAATAGATAAAATAGGAGAAATAACACACACACATAAAGTTGAAGTCAGATTTATTTCCCCTCTTGTGAATTTTAAAATATTTCCCAAATGATGTTGAACAGATTCAGGAAATTTTCACAGTATTTCCTCTAATATTTTATCTTCTGGAGAAGGTTCTATTTGCTTTATTTTGGCTAGAATAAAAGCAATTTTAATTGTTTAAATCAATTTTAAGCTCAATATTATTAGCCCTTTAAGCTATATTTGTTTGGATTGTCTCCAGAACAAACCACTGTTATACAATGACTTGCCTAATTACCCTAACCTGCCTAGTTACCCTAATTAAGCCTTTAAAAGTCACTTTAAGCTGAATACTTAATTAATAGTTAGTAAGGTAGTAGTTGTGTTTAGGTATTGGGTAGGATTATTGATGCAGAATAAGATTATAATTTATAACTACTAATGAACAGCTCATTTCTTAATAATAGGCAGGTAATAAGCCAGTAAATAGCATAAATTATGAGCTAAACTAAAGTGTTACCTTGACATCTACTGTATATTGAATGCAGACTTCAGGCCAGAACACTGACCTTAAAGAGGAAGTTCTTGCGGTGGTCTGGACCACTGTGGTGGACCATCACAAACTCCGGCTGAGGCCATTTCTTCTTATTACACATCTCCATCAGAGCCGACACCGGATGCTTCCCTGTGGAGAAAACACACACACGCACGCATGCACGCACACACACAAACACACACTTTACATTTCAACTCACATCAGACAGCTGGACTGAGCACTGCTACAGTAAAAATCAGTAAAGGTGACCTATTTTTGTACAAGATCTCGGGTCTCTGATGTCCCTGGAGTGTGTGTGTGTGTGTGTGAAGTTTCAGCTCAAAATACCACACAGATAATGTTCTCTAACTCTCTGAAGCGGACCCTTTTAGGCTTTGATCCACATTGTGGTGTTTTGGTGACCGTCGCTTTAAATTCAAATGAGATTGTGAAGCGTGAAAACTGGCGTACGCAAAGCTTTTGTGCATACACATGAGGCCTCTGTTGTCTATGGAGACTCCTGTGTTGTTCAGTCATGCCTCATGGGCTAATAGGGCTGCTGTTCTGGCAATCTGTTATGACAATTAGAGATGTATGTTACAACTAATGTTTATAAATAATGTTCATTGCATGACTTTAGTGTCATGTGTGTTATCATGATGGTCTTTAGCAGTTAGTCGGTATCATTTAGCAGAATGATGCTCAGTGCTTCTATATACATGTATATGTTGAACTCCTCCAGACACTCACCTAGAAGATCCTTCATCACCACAATGTTGCCAGATTTCTGTGTCTTTTCCCCTTCTGCTACAAGCCCTGAGAGAATAAAAACATCATTATTATTTTTGCACTAACTTACATCACAGATGCCAAAATGTTTCATTCTCCTGAAAACCAAATGAACACTGAATCATTTCTTAATGAACACTGATCCCGCAATGCAAACCTGGCAACCCAAAACCGTTGCAAATGAGCGAGTAAAACCATCTGACAGCCCATCATTACTAAATTCACATATTAAACTTTAAGTTGCTGCACTTTTATTTCTTATTTCCAACTTAAATAAAATTTTAAGTAGGGGGCGGGTTTTTCTTAGGGATGAATTCAGCAATGGACTCTTTTCAATATCGTGCAGCCCTAATACAGTATATATAACTTTAGAATTTTCATCTTTTACTCTCTTAATTTTCCACGTATTGAAATGTCCTTCTGTCTTCTTGTGTTATAATGTATGTAGGTATGCATTATTTTCTTGTCGTTGATCCCTGTTGTAAGAGCAACAAATAATAACTTGACTTCTTGTTGATCATTTGTTAAAGTGTCAGAAGGTGGATTTCTTTGATTAATCATCTGCTGATCTGCATCCCAATCATCAAAAACACTTAAAACCTACTGGAACCAGCAAGATTCTCACAGAAATCAGTCAAGTTTGGTGAAGGAGAAATCTTGGTTTGGGGTTACATTCAGTATTGGGGCGTGCGAGAGATCTGCAGAGTGGATGATCAACATCATCAGCCTGAGGTATCAAGACATCTGTGCTGCCCATTACATTACAAACACACAGGAGAGGGACAATTCTCCAGCAGGATAGCGCTCCTGCTCATACTTCAGCCTCCACATCAAAGCTCCTGAAAGCAGAGAAGGTCAAGCTGCTCCAGGATTGGCCAGCCCAGTCACCAGACATGAACATTATTGAGCATGTCTGGGGTAAGATGAAAGTGGAGGTGTTGAAGATGAACACAAAGACTCTTGATGACTCTGGGAGTCCTGCTGAAGGCTTTCTTCTTCATTCCAGATGACTTTATTAATCAGTGATGTGAGTCATGTCAGAGATGTATGGATGCAGTCCTCCAAGCTCATGATGGAGTCAGACACAATATTCATTCTGTCTCCACTGCAGCAGGACTTTATATTCTATACTGGACATTATTTCTTTTTTTTAAGATTTATTTATCAGATTTTTTGACAGTTAACAAACAAAGTAAAAACAGACAATAACAGTACAAATAAAAAAAAAAAATAAATAAAAAAAATATATATATATATAAAACAGTACAACATTGTCAAAAAAAAAATTTTAATAAACCACTCTATAACCCTCATATTGTGCGACACACACAGTATATGACATGCATAAACACTACATGATGTGCATTAATCAATTTTCAAATTGAGCATATAAACAGTTCTGTACCAGACGTTGAGGTTGACAGCATGGTGTATTAAGTAAAATAAACAGCAATAATAAAATACAATAAAATAAATAAATAGAAAAAAAAAGATAGAAAAGAAATTTTAAAAAAAGCGAGAGAAAAATGGAAAATGTATTAAACTAAATAGGCTGGGGGGTGGCACGTTCTTAAAACTTGTGGTTTTATGTCAAGAAAAAGTTGTATGTTTGTGCTATATCAGCAGCACTAATACTCAACTGGAAGCACAGATCCAAACAAAATGCAAGAATGGCAACCATTCACTCCACAGTAATTGCCTCAGGTCTCAGAGATTTGACATGATCCAAAAATGGCAACCAAATATTAGAAAATTTGACCACTGAACCTCGAAGACTATGTTTAATTTTTTCTAATTTAAAAAAAAATAAGGCATCTTTAATCCACTGAGTATGGGATGGGGGTTGAGGAGACTTCCACTGCAACAAAATGCACCGCCTAGCTAATAATGACAGAAAAGCTATTAATCCAGAAAAATAAAATGGTAACTCACAGATCAGGGGGAAGAACTCCTACTGGACATTATTTCTGTTCAGTGATGAGACTTTAGTCTGAGCAGAGTCAGACCTCACTGTGCTGATGAAATCATTCAACATCAAGACATGATCAGATTTTATTGAGCTCAAATAAGCAGAATCTAGAGGCCTTTGCCTTTTATATAAGACACTTCTGACACCAAATCATCAACTAGAAGTCAAGGTATTATTGGTTGTTCCTAAAACTTGCATATTGGACAAGACTTTCATCAGGTAGTGTATGCATGCATGTACCATAAACTTGTGAAAACCACAAAAAAAGCATTGTGTGTTTGCGCACACTTATAATAAACTTAAAACAGTGAAGGTAAAGTCTTAATTAATTAATTATGAGTTTTTTTGGGTGAGTTTTGATTGTGTCATTAGGTTATACAAGGTTGGACCTGTCAACTTTGCATTTCTCTGATGATTTTATGCATCCTCTTACCCTTGCGGTCGGTCTTGAAGTCAATAATGATGGGCTCCACCGTTCCTTCCCTGTGCTTCCCTAAACCCTCCCCTGATCTCCATCCCATCTTCCTCATCAGGAACTCTCCCATTCCACCCGACACCGGCGCCGCCCGCAGGAACTGGTCCTGGATATAACAGACAGATTCAGACAGAGAGAAAGACAGGGGAAAAAACCAAGAGAGAAACGGCACGCAGTGAGAAATTCACTCATTCTGAGTCTCCACGTCATCTTACTTCAGCCGGAGCTGAGTTTATATTTATATATATTAGATAAAAGAGCCTAGTTTTAATACTTGAAGTTATCAAAATATATAAAAAATGAACTTATTGAAATGTTGAGTCCTTCATTTCTCACCTGCAGCAATCTGTAAGGCTAAACAAATGGATAAATGTGCACTGCTGGTCAAATGTTGATTTCATTTAGCATTTTTTTTATGATAAAGATCACTAAGTCTCCATTTACTTAATCCAAATGCATTAAAATAAGCTGTAATATTGCTAAATATAATTACAATTTAAAATATCTGTATTATATTAACATTTATTTCAAAATATAATTTATTTCTTTATTTATTTTCAGGATAATAAATCCAGTCCACGGTGTCACATGACCCTTCACAAAACATGATTTGATGATCGAGATTATTTGTTTTAATAATGATGCATTAAAGTGATCAAACATGAACATGTAAAGATCAAATGCTTCAAGGCTTTTGTGAAAATATAGGTATTCTGTCAAAGATGCTAAATATCAGTTTCCACTGAATAATAACAACAATAATAATATTAATATTAGTAGTAAAACTACTTTTAATGAAAACAAAAATAAAACTATTACTATCATTATTAAATAAAGCCATAATAATAATAATAATAATAATAGCAATAATAATAATACTAATAATAGTAAATAAGTTTCCACTAAATATTTGAGCAACTACTACTATAACTAATATTAATAAAAAACTGTAATAAAAAATAGTAATATTAATAAATCAGAATGTATTCCAATAAATAATTAGCAATAATAATAATTGTAGTTGTCGTAAAATACTTTTGATGAAATTAAAAATAATACTACTACCATCACTAATAATAATAAAAAAATAATAATAATAATAATAGAAATAGTAATAATAATAAATCAGAAAGTATCATTTTCAACTAAATAATTAAGCTATAATAAAATAATAATAATATTATAATAATAAAAAGACTTAATGAATATAAAAAAATGAAACTACTACAACAACTAATATTAATAATAAAAAACAGTAATATTAATAGTAATAATAAATCAGAAAGTATCAGTTTCCACTAAATATTTAAGCAATAATAATAATAATAATAATAATAGTAAAGATTTCATAATATAAATTACTACATCTATTACTACTACTACAACTAATAATAATAAAAACAACAATAATATTAGGAATATAAATAATAACAAATCAGAACGTTTCAGTTCCCACTAAATAATTAAGCAATAATAATAATAATAATAATAATAATAGTAAAGATTTCATAATATAAATTACTACATCTATTACTACTACTACTACTACAACTAATAATAATAAAAACAACAATAATATTAGTAATATAAATAATAACAAATCAGAACGTATCAGTTTCCACTAAATAATTAAGCAATATTAATAATAATAATAATAATAATAATAGTAGTAGTAGTAGTAGTAGTAAAAAGATTTAATAAAAATAAAATAATAATGACACAACTACTCCAACTAATAATAATAAAAAACAGCAATAAAAATAGTAATATCAATAAAAATAAATCAGAAAGTATCAGCATCCAATAAATAATTAAGCAATAATAATAATAATAATCATAATAATAATAATAATAATAATAATACTAATACTAATAATAACATAGTAGTAGTAAAAACTATTTTATCGAAAATACAAATAATACTATTAATATCACTAATAATAAAACAGTAATAATAATAAATCAGATCAGTTTTCACTAAATAATTATCAGATAAATAATGAAATAAAAATGAAATAATAACAACAACAACAATAATAATAATAATAATAAAAGTAAAAAGTTAAAAGTAAAATAATATTAATAGTAATTTTAATGATAATAAATCAGAAAGCATCACAAAATAAGCTATAATAACAATAATAATAGTAAAAAGACTTCATAAAAATAATAATGATACTACTACTACTACAACTAATAATAATATTACTAATAATAAATCAGAAAGTATCAGTTTCCACTAAATAATTAAGCAATAATAATAATAATAGTAAAAAGTATTTTAATAAAAATAATAATGATACTACTACTACGACTACAAATAATAACAATTACAATAATAAATCAGAATTGCTTGTTGATCATCAAACCATCACATTACGAAGCTTTCTGAACGCTCATGTGAAAATAAACAGTAACAATAAATGCTATAATAACCATAAACTACAATAACATTCCCCAAAATCAAATTCCCATCTGCATTAACAAACAAACACACTCAAAAACACATCTGACCAGCAGTGCATTACGATGTAACTAAATAACACATCTTAAGGTGTTTCTGTAAGCCTTCAACAGGCGAAGCAGCATCAATAACCGTCCCGAACAGATCTCAAGGCTTTGAGTCGGTTCAGAGCAAAAACAAACAGCAGCACACATGGCAGAAAAGCATCAGTTCACACACTAAAAATCAAATCAAAAATCCACATGAATAGAAGGAAGGGTGCTGGAGGACGTACGTACCTAGGCCCCCATCACCAGCCGAGCATCAGACGTGAATAGAAGGGGCCTGACTGTGACCATGGCAACAAGGCAGCTACAAGGACTGACCCTGCAACAAGTGTCCATACAGAGGGGTGAGAGTTCACAGGTCAGACTGTGAGCCCCCACCCCTCGCCCCCATCCATCCCTGCCCAAATCCCACCAACCCAACAGCACCCGCTGGCGCCGGATGCCCGCAAAGAGCAAACATTGTTCTGATGGTTGTAGTTAGTGCATGATGGGTGACCCTTTGGGAATCAGGGGCCTGTATTCACAACACATCTTAGGGATAACAGTAATTTGGAGAAAATCTAAAAAAATAATGGGTGTCAATGAATTTAGGACTTCTACAAGGCCAAAATGAGCAAACATTGTTCTGATGGTTATAATTAGTGCATGATAGAAAGGAAGATGAACCCCCATATTCCCAAAACATTTACATTTCTACATTTAGTCATTCAGCAGATGGCTTTGTCCAAACAAATTACACTTAGGAAGACATTTAGCAATTCAAAAAACATCTTAAAGATCCCATGAAATGAAAAGAAAACAGTTTAGAAGTTAGTTTCAGTCTGTTCAGGAAATCTATAATCTAGTGTGCTCCAAAACAGAGACAAAATTCGGGTTTAGAAAATATAAAACTGTCATAAACATGCAAAGTTTGTCACTTCCGCCTAACAATTTTTTTCTCATCTCCTCATACTTCAGTTTCTCATCAAATCTTCTGACCAATCAAATGCTCTCTAGTATCAGACTAACCACGCCCCCTTTTTACATGCATTCATTGGATGGGCTTGAGCTTAACCACTCACTGGCAGAGCTGTGAGGAAAAACAAAGGGGAGGAGCTACTCTATGTCCCGCCCTCTCTTTTTTCTCTTCTTTAAGGAGAAAAGTTTTAGGGGGAAATTTAGGACTGCTATATTTCTGCTGTAAGAGTGTTTCAGCACTAAAACTAGCTCCTAAATCTGTGAGAAATTAGTAGTTAAGAGACTCCTAAATCCCTAAAAGAACAAACTATGCTAAAATGAATGCTGCCAGAAAATCTGCCTAAGAAAACAAACATTTTACAATCCCTCTCGGATTTTGGAGGGATGGTTTTTTTTTTATAATTGTGGCCTAAAATAAAGACTTTTTAAAGATGATTTTTAAAAAAAAAAAATTTATTTAGTTTTGTTCAATTCTATAAAAATATACAAACAAAAAAATATTGTGCAAACCATTGGACTGGAGGAAATTATTAAAAATAATAATAATAAATAAATAAATCACACAATGAGATTTTAATGTTCAAATTTAATAAATCTAATTCGTAGAGTTATTCCCATAATGTAAGAAATATGTTTTTAAATATATTTTAACATTTATTTAAAAAAATAAATAAATAAACAGGCTAAAACATAAGCAAACATATGTTCTGTAAATCTAAAGTTGACTTTTTTTCATATTATTTCAAATATATATTTCTAAATATATTCAAAAGACTTTAAAATGTATTTGCTAAATAGTTTTTATTTAATTGAATTTTTAACTTCACTTAATTAAACTATTTTTAATATAAATTGTTTATCAACATAATATCAGTTTCCATGAACGAATCTCTGACAGAGACTCCGCCCCCTCCCCATCAGCCAACCACTGTGTGCATAGTTAATTAGGCACGATGTCATCATAATCCATAGAAAACAAACTCAACCCCGTCCTCACTCTTAGCTTAAAAATCTCTATAATCCACAGTAAATTTTGTCTCAGCATCTTTGTGAACAGATTTTAAACTGTCACTGATATTTAAGAGAACTCCTAGTGCTAAAATTAAATGTATTGTGAATACAGACCCAGTTTTACACAAAAATAAGGGTGCAAATACTTATGCACATTAACCTTTCGGTATCATTTGAACAATTTAGATCTAGCTCTTTAAATAAAGAGTGAGCGCTAAACACAGCACACATCAGGTTTCATAGAGTCTGTTGTATATCCAGGGAAAGTTTCCAATTCTGTTACACTGCCCTGGACAGTCCGGCTGAATTTAGTTGCGTTAATGCTACAGTACCCATGGTGTTTATTTAGCTCAAAGTTATCCAGGGTCTAAATTAAAAAAGGTATTAATGTAAAGATCTGCTAAATGTCTATCTGCGAAAATTAAGAAACACAAAAAAGCTTTCATTTTAAAAATGTAATAGTTTTAATACAATACAAGATTTTACTGTGGTTAAAGGTTTTCACAAGTCCCTAAAAACCTTATAATAATGTCACTCTAGTAATTAATCGTTTTTATAAAAAAGTGACAGAAGCATCAATAAGATAAAAAGCAATATTAATACTAAATAAATAATTAAACTAGAGTTCAAAATTTGAGGTTTATTATATATATATATATGTAAGTGTATGTGTGTGTGTGTAACCCTGGAGCACAAAACTAAAAGTCTTGAGTTCAATCGGTGTATTTGTTGGAAGATCCAGCAATACAAAGCTACTGTATATTTCCCATCCCGTTCCTTTGTGCCTCCCGGCAGCATAGTGGCAAACTGCTGTTACACCTAAACACATGTTCTTAATTACTTAGGAGCCAGGACGGCACCACACATGGAGGTAATGGTGCTTTTGATGTGTCACCCACTGTATGAGTCTGTATGATCAATATTTGAATGCCAAAATCATTAGAATAATAAGACTATCTTCCATAAAGACATATTGTAAATGTCATTAAGTAAATATATCAAAATACAATGTTTGATTTATAATGTGGGTGGCTACGAATGTAATTTGCTCAATGGTAAAGGAAAATTTCAGAATATATATATATTATATATATATATATCATATAATTAATTATATGATAATAATTAATTGCATTTCAGCCATCCTAACAAACCACATCAATGAAAACCTTTATCATTCTGTTTTCAGAAAATTATATCTTAATTTCTAAAAAATAAAAAAAAGGGCCCTTATGAGTTTTGTGGTCCAGGGTCACATTTATTATTCAATCAAAAGTGACAGTACAGATATTTATAATGGCGCCCAATATTTGTATTTTAACTGCTTTCTATTCAACAACGGATACTGAATCTTTTTTTTTTTTATCAGTTTCCAAAATAATATTGAAACACTGATAATAATCACTGTTTTTCATGTGCATGAAATGTTTTAAGAAGCATCAAGTAACACTGAAAATTAGAGAAATTATTCTAAAAAAAAAATCTGATTTTATTTTTTTATATTATTAAATAAGACAAAAACTATTTTACATCCTATAAAATAATAAATAATAATAAGATCCTTGGTGAGCAGAAAAGACACTGTAACAACCCCAAATATTTGAACAATAGCATACATTAATATAGTAATTAACTACAGGCTAATAAATATGGAAGCATATGAGCAGCAAAATTAATTTTGAAATTTATTATGCAAAATGTTTTCAGTATTTAAAATGCATTCTTCATCAAATAAGAATGAAAATTAATTATATAATTTATATTTGCCATTTACAACCAGTTTTAATATGAAAACTCCACATTTTACCACTTCATATGCTGAGATTAAGATGAAAATAAATTACCCAAACTGAACTGATGTTTGCAACATGTACAGGCATAAATGAAAGCAAAATGACGATTTAAACATCTAACTTCGCACATCAAAGAAAATGCCAAATTAAATACAAAAAAATACATATTAAATGTACATATTTACATATTGCATTGCCATTTAACAACACAGTTGAAGTCAAAATTATTCAATTATTTTTTATTTTCTTTGTCAATTATTTCCCAAATGATGTTGAACAGATTCTGGAATTTTTCACAGTATTTCCTATAATATTTTGTTCTTCTGGAGATAGTCTTATTTGTTTTATTACAGCTAGAATAGAAGCAGCTTTTAATTTTGTAACCCCATTTTAAGGTCAAAATTATTAGCCCCTTACGCATTATTTTTTATGCACTGTCTACAGAAGAAACCACTGTTACACAATGACTTGACTAATCACCCTAACTTTACCCTAATCAACCTAGTTAAGCCTTTAAATGTCACTTTAAGCTGAATACTAGTGTCTTGAAGAATATCTAGTCAAATATTATGTGCTGTCATCATTTGAAAGAGAAAATAAATGATTAGAAATGAGTCATTAAAACTATTACGTTTAGAAATGTGATGAAAAAATTGGGGGAACAAATTCAGGAGGGCTAATAATTCTGACTTCAGCTGTAGATATTTACATAATGCATTGCCATTTTGCAAATTACATTTTAAAATGATATTTGCCACTCATATGCTTGTGTAGTTAAAGCTTGGCCTTTTCCAAAAGTGCCTCGTCCAATCAGCTCTCAGGGATTCTGGATCCTGATGCATCTTTCTCTACTCATTGGCTGATCCCAGGTCATTCAGAGGAGAGACTTACTTCACATCCTCTTCCTTCCTCCCCTCTCTCATAAGACACTTTTTAGAGGAGTAAAAGCGAGACGACATCAATTCTCCATCAATGCATCTGCTGCGACAGAATTTGACAAATCACACATCTGCAGTGACCATGCTCAAGTGCTGCACCCGTTCACCTGCGTCTCGCTTAAGGTCAAGACAAATATTTGTCAGGTCCTGAAGCGCTTTTCTTTTTTTGTGTTTTGTTTTCTCTGAGCTGTGACGTCAGTTAACACATATTTGCTTTAGCCAGATTGTCTCCACGGATACACTGACGTCACTGCAAAATCAATGCTTAAAGAAATAGTTCACCCCAAAATTAAAAGTACCTCATAATAATTTGGTTTTCCTCAAGCCAACCTTGGTGTATTTTACTTGTTTTTTCTTGTAGACAAACACAGTCGTAGTAGTTTTAAATTTCCTGCTGGCTATTTATTGGTGTTGGATAGTGCCTTTTATTTTGAAGTGCATATATTGCTCGTAAAACTAACCCATATGGATGTTTTGAACTTTATCAGCAGCTGTTGTATAAGACTGAAGGGCTTTTTTCTGTGAAAAATAACCGCCTGGATGTACTTTATCCTGCTTATTACATAAAAGCGCAAATATTACACAAAGCATTGGTTTGAGACATAATAGTTTATTAAATCTTTTATTAAATGCAAAGCTAAGAGTAATGAAATGGCTGAATAGAGTATACACTAACCTATGTATTATTCAGTCACAAGAGGGCGCCAAATAGTCAAAAAGAGACAGTCAAGCAAATATGTAATTAATGACAGTCAAGATGACACAAAGGTCCCGGATGAGCCTGCATTATTAGTTTCAAAGGTTGTTATCTAGGATTAACACCTGGCTGTCTGAGATACTCGATTCTGATTGGCCCTGAGCCACCTTCCAAGGTATTATTCCCAGTTATGAACCACTGAGCGACACAGACTCACAGAATCACCTTGACCGTCAATGAATACATTCATCCATATATTTACATTTATATATGTCTGCTTGTCTCTCACGCCACAGTTTTTGACTGTTTGCCGCTGTCTTGTGAATTAATATTGCATCGGGTAGTCTATGCTTCATTCAAATGATTTCATTTCTGTCAGCTTTTTGTTTTTGACTGTTTGTCTCCATCTAGTGTCTGAATAATGCGCAGGTTAGTGTATTCTCCATCAGCTGTTTTCGATCTGTCAGCTTTGTGTTTTTGGCTGTTTGTTACCATCTAGTGTCTGAATAATGCGCAGGTTAGTGTATACTCCATCAGCTGTTTTCGATCTGTCAGCTTTGTGTTTTTGGCTGTTTGTCTCCATCTAGTGTCTGAATAATGTGCAGGTTACTGAATATTCGATCAGCTTTACTCTGCCAGTTTTGTTTTTGTCAGCTTTGCGTTTCTTTAACCTTTTAATCAACTATTATGGCTTGTGTCTACTTTTTATGTATTGTGGCAAGTAGCTATATAATAAGCGAGTACATCCAGGAGGTTGTTTTTTACAGAATAAACTCTTCAGTCTTATAATACAGTGCTCTGCTTCATGTCAGGCTGATTACTTAATAATTAGGAATATTTCAGATCCAAAAACACATAACTCAGCTTAATTAAACATGCGTTAATGCTCTGGCAGCATATGGGTTAGTTCGACAACTTATGTGATTATGGAAATTTCAAAATAAAAGCCACTATTCAACACTATTAAATTCTACTATTAAGAGCCAGGATAAAATGTAAAACTACACCGACTGTGCACAGAGGTTGGCTTGAGGGCAAGTAAATAATGCAGTATTTTCCGTTTTTGGGTGAATTACTTCCTTTAATACACTAAAAGCTTGGATTATCAGTCGGATCGGGTACACCAGTTGGCAAAGCAACCCCAGATGACATTTTCTATAGAAAGGGATGATGGGTATTTTGAGTTTTAGTGTATTTCAGGATCTATTTTGCCCTCTGTACGTGAGCATTTGTCACAACAATGCAAATCTACATTAAGCACAATAGGTCATAAGGGTCTACGCCAACTTGCATGAGGAAATCTTTATGATGGTTGGGCATTAAACACACATATATGATGCAAAACACAAAGCATCGAGCACAGTATATGTCCACCATCATTGTAGGAGTGGTGCCGTCGACTCATGGCTTTACCTTCTTGATCCAGGCCTGCGGGCCGCTGTTGGAGAGCTCGTCCGATGAGAGCACCTGAGCACCTGTCGAACCTGTGAAGAGGCCAGGAATGGTGTTGGATTGAGCCCACGCGTCCACCTGTTAACAAGCGAATATAAGATATAATGTGTGGAAAAAAAGACTCGAACATGGAGTAATACAGAGTTTTTCTATGCAGATTATGGGGAAATCTGTGGAAAAACATGGTGAATTGGGCTGAGAGAAGTGAATTCTGCATGCAATTGTAGTATGGATGAAATACTATAAAAATAATACTACAAATAAAAAGCACTAGCTGAACTAATAGACTTGTCAGGGCATCTATACATTGCTGGTGATTTGAAATGGTTTACTTATGCTCATTTCTAAGTCACTTTGGGTAAAAGTGTAAGCTAAATAAATAAATATGTAAATGGTAAAGTTTCCCTATAATAAAAATCTGGGTATACGAAGGCAAAGTAAAATAATAAAACATCTATATATAGACTCACGGGCCATGCCCTCCTCATTTGCATTCATGCCTACCTAAGATCATCCATCCGGACCTCAAGAGCAGCCACGTCATGAAGAAAACACGACTCATATGCAGCTCTGAGATCATAAATAAGCTCTGAAATCATTTATATGCACGCCTCAAGCTGCCTTTGATAAGCCAAACGTCTTCTAGTGATAAAGCAGAGATAATTTTCCTCCCTTAGCTATTTTAAGCATTTATTTCACTTATTATGTATGTGGGACTTTTATTTTGAAAACGTGAGCCCCACATTTTTTACTGTGCGTTGCTGGGCACAGACAGCACGAGACATGTTTTAAACTCAATATTTCAAACTTCCTTGACTATAGCTTCAAAGTACAGCGTGATACATCTCTACCACCCTCTTTTGTCAAGTTTAATTATAATTTAGCCTTTATCCACAACAGATCAGGTGAGCAAAATAGGTTAACGTTACTCTGATTGGGTTTATATTTGTCTGTGTTCAGCGTACATCATGCTCTGTGTGTGTGTGTGTGTGTGTGTCTGTAAGAGCTGCATATCAAAGAAGAGCTCATTAATATTCACGACACAAACCATATATGGTCAATCATGGACCTTCTGATTCTATGGGTATTTTACGAAGTAATAAATTAGCTTCTAAAAGTGTTTCTGGAGATTTTTACAAAAACCAAAAACCTACTATGTAGATATCAGAGAACAATCTAACTTATCAAACCAATGAATTACATGGCACCTTTAATGTATTAATAATTCAAATTGTCTTTTTTAAGAATTAATTTAGCAAATTTCGCATTCTGAATTAGCTTATGCTTATATAGTTTTAATGTTTTTAAATACATTTTTTTTTTTATCATTTTAAAGTTATTTTTCCTATTATTTACTTTAATTTCAATTATTGTATTTTTTGTTGTACTTAAACCACAGCACTCATACTAGTAACAAAAAACTTAATATATATTCTTAAAACACACACACGTCTTCTGCGAAGCTTTTTTTGATTTATAGTCGCATGTAAGGCCTGTTTCTCCAGATAAACGCACCTGCTGCTGGGCCCGGTTCAGCATACACATGGCATTGATGTCGAAGGGGTTTTCTGCCAGCCTCTTCTGTGCAACAGCTCTCTCGCTGACAGCCAGCGTAATGTCCACAGGCTACAACACAAAGACAAAAGCTTATTTCGGGTCCAGGCTTGTAGTTAAAGGATTTCAGGAACCGAACACTGACTTGAGAAGGAGCTTCAGGAAAGACGCTGTCGCTGTCCTTGCTGGTTTCCTCAGTGGCGGATGAACTGGTTGCAGATGGTTTTTCTGCTTTCTTCTCCACCGGCACCCATTCTCCATAGGCTCCGTCTCCCTCCTTCTTTCTGTGCTGAGAGCCAGACGACACCGGGAACTCCTTAGCAAAGGCTGCTTCTGTTCGGACGCCCGGCTTTACTGAGGTGTTCTGGAGGAGAAGAGGATTAAAGGCACACAGCGATGATAAAAGCAGCGTCAGTTCAATGAGACTTTTTAAAGGGGGGCTATTATGCCCCTTTTTACAAGATTTAAAATAAGTCTCTGATGTCCCAGGAGTGTGTCTGTCAAGTTTCAGCTCAAAATACCACACAAATAATGCTTTATAACTCTTTGAAACTGAAGCTTTTAGGCTTTCATCCTGATTGTGGTGTTTTGGTGACTGTCACTTTAAATTCAAAATAGGGCGGAGCTACAGCATGTGTGTCAGCATAGTGGCAGATTCAAAAACAGCAATAACGTCCTATACTAAATTATGGAATTTGATGATAGCAATGGTAATTAAAATGCAATTGCCTTCACGATTTAATATCCATTATTGATAAATATATACATATATACAGTATAAATATATTCAAGAACGAATCAATCAAATGCACTTGGTATACAGTCTAATATCATTTAATATTAAGTGTCAGCATAGCATGTATTCTTTTTTCAAATGACAATATTTTTACTTTTCTTCTATTCTGGGCTTTTTTGAACATGAGACTATTAAATAACACTGTTTCTTTTATATTTACAAATGCTCATTAAAATATATCAAAATATTTAAAAGCTTCATTAAAAAAACAATTAAAGAATCTTTAAAATAAAGTTTATTTCAATAAGTTATGGTAAATTGACGGGTTACATGCAATTTTAATTTTCCTCAACTTTAAAATTCCTAAAGACAGTGCTGTTAAATTATTCATTTAGATAATAAATATGTAATAGCTGACTTTAAACGAAAATATAAAGGACATGCTTTAGATGTAAAATGAAACAAAAAACTAAATTAATGCTACCTGTACAAGCGAATGAAAGGTTGTAAGACAGCACAGCACTATTCCTGATTGTATCACCCATTACTGTTGTCTATTTATTTATTTTATTTTTATTATCTTATTTTATACAATCATCGTCACGGTGGCGCTGTGGGTAGCATGATCGCCTCACAGCAAGAAGGTTGCTGGTTTGAGCCTCGGTTGGGTCAGTTGGTATTTCTGTGTGGAGTTTGCAAGTTCTCCCGATGTTGGCTAGGGTTTCCACTGGGTGCTCCGATTTCGCCCACAGTCCAAAGACATGCAGTACAGGTGAATTGGGTATGCTAAATTGTCCATAGTGTATGTCTTTGAATGATTTTTCTATTATTTTTTTTTAATTTTTTTTATTATCATTGCTGTCAATATACTAGGCAGTGCATTTAGGGTTTGTTGAAGTGAGTTTATAAAAAATATCTCGGTATAAACAATGACATCTGTTTTTGGCATAAAAATAGTGGAAAAAAGCAAGTGAATGAAGGCATCATCACAGTTTTATTATATACAAAATACAAAATAAATGTTGATTTTATGACATCTAAAAGTTAAAATAAAGAGAATGTACAATTAACTAATATTTTTATTTGAATTAAACTAAATCAAATCTTGTACAAACTAAAGGCAAAACATGTGGGGAATATTTTATATGCTATTGAATTATTAAAACCTCAAATCAAAGGTATGAGAAACATCAATATTGATGCAAAAAAGTGTGTCTCTTACCCCGAGACTGAACGCAATGCCCTTATTCTCCTTAAGGGAAGCTCCGAACAGTTTCTCATCCTCCTCATCATTCGACACGTGTGGTTTAGCGATTGCCATCTCTTCCTTACTCTCAGCAATCTTCTTGCATCTCTGAGGAATTAAATAAACATGTTGGTTAAATGCACATCAAGCTAGTGATGGGGAAAACAATGCATTTCAGAGCATCAAAACAACTGAACCAATTGCTTTGCAGAATGATTCACCAATTCAAAGCATTCAAAAAATAAAATGCTGGCGACACCTGCTGGTCAAATTCGTGTAAATGCAACAAAAACACTGATTTAAAGGGGAACTATTATGTCCCCAATATTTACAATATGCAAAATAAGTCTCTGATGTCCCTAGAGTGTGTGTATGTGAAGTCTCAGCTCAAAGTAGCACACAAATAATGTTTTATAACTCTCTGAAACTGACCCTTTTATGCTTTGATCCTAATTGTGGTGTTTTGGTGACTGCCGCTTTAAATTCAAATGAGATTGTGCTCTTTAAAAAGAGGGCGGAGCTACAAACATGTATGCATCCGCAGATTTAAATCAGGACATTATCTTCAGCAGTTAAAACACTTTAATGGCTAATGAACAGACGGCTGCTTCTTACTTAGGACTGCTGTTTATGCTAATGAGGGAGAGATGGGCACTGGGAGGCGGGGCTTTCCCCCTCTGATGGCACGTACAAAGGGAGAATGTCAATTAAAGTGTTTTACCTCAGTTAGCTCTTTAATGCTGAAGCTGTTCGCCTGCTTTGTGACTTTCTTTTTGGCCTCTTCAATACTGGCGAGGTTTGGTGTGGCAGAAGACGGTGGTTTGTTGACAATGGTGGGCAACGGGGCAAATTGTGGGAAAGAGGCCAAGGCACCGATGCTAGACAGAGCGGCGGTCATGGTGGCGGCAGTCATACTCGCCACGGCAGCATTCATGGCCATGTTGGGCATTACTGGCAAAGACAAGGACGCGGAGTTTGCGTTTGGCAATGGCAGCTGAAGAATAGCTCTGGGCCTGAGACTGTCCGGGATGGGCACACCAGCTTTGGCACACATGGCAGCAGCGTTAGCCTTCGCTATTTCCAGCAACTGATCCTTATCTGGATATAAGAAAAACAAGACAGAAGAGCAGGGGGAATAGACTGGTGAAAAATGAGAAATATTCATCTGATTTATCGATTAATCAAAAAATTTAAAAAAAATCGAAAGATTTTTCGATTATTAAAAAAACCGTTGTAGCCCTAGTTTATTTTATTTACAGGATCTGAGGTGAACTATCTGCTGCTGCTTTTAATAAGTAGAATGGCAATAGATATCTTGTGAAATGGCATTCAAACTCACATTATTAGCATTTAACACTAAATAAAGCACATGAGGTGTACCTGAGGAGATCTTTGTCAGTTTTCTATTGTTCAGCTGCAAGAAATAAAAGCTGTTGCTTTTATTTAGAACACGGTTTAAATAAGCGTTCAATCATCCTTTAGGCTTGACAGTCAGACACACTGCTATTGGTGTCGTCAATCTGAAAATCTGTGCTTGCGTGGGTTTTGAACCAGGAGTGCAATACCTAGTTCAACCACTGGGTGTCAAACTTACATACAGCACCTTCAACTGCGGTTAAGAAAGGTCAAGGTTTTAAAAACGCAAAATCTTCCAGTAATACCATTCCTAAATGATGTGCAAGTATTTTGACAACTATTTCATCAAGTTTTTAAGGACAACAGTATCTACAGCAAAAAAATGACCCTCCACATTGAAAGCTACTAGTCAGCCCACGATTCAGTACACACTTAAAAACAAATCGCTTATAAACATGCAAGCATGCTGTAAAGCTGAACAGTGCAGTGGCTTCACTTTATATCCACAAAAAAGAAAGATATCCAATGATACCTTTTCAAGCTGTAAATAAATATGTGTTTTTTAAGACAGCATTGGTAAATGATTTATTTGAATTATCCTGCCTGACATGTTAACTGCTTCAAAATATATGAAATGTTTCTTAAAATAAAACATTCTGTGTTCAATGGGGGAAAAGGTTTTTGTTTCTTCAACAGACATTTAAAAAAAATTATTTTAGAGCAGTAAATCTAAATACCATGATATATTTATCCAAGGTTATCATACTGTCAGAAACTTACACTGGCCAATACCTAATGCTGAAATGATATATTGTGCAGGCCTGGAACTTTACCCTTTAATCATTTAAAATAACTTTAAAGAAATCTGTGTACCAAGTTCTGTAAGTCGTGGAGGAGTCTTGCTGGTGCTGCGTCGAGTTCTGGATGTGGATCTTTTCTTCCGGAGAATGAGCACCGGAGATCGGCTGGGCTCCCTTTTCCATCGGTCCCTCTGACTCAGACTTCCGAATCCTCTCCTCCATCTCGAACCTGACCGGGATCTCCTCCTCGAACGTGAGCGTGATCGCTTTCTCGATTTGGAGCGTCTGCTTCTGTCTGGAGTTCGAGATTTATTCCTGTGGCCCTGCGAACGAGACCTTGACCTCTTTTTCTTGGGCGACTTTGATTTGGAGCGTTTGCTCCTCGTTCTGGACTTGTGTGATTTCCTTTCCGAAGACTTCGACCTAGATTTTCTCTTTTTGGAAGCTGATCGTTTGGATGTGGAGGAGGTTTTTGGATTGGGAGATTTCGATGAGTTGGCTGAAGTCTCTGTGGTGGTTGTTGGATTCGCGTTGGGTTCTTTCTTGTCCGGATTGGCTGAACACTCTGGATCAGTTTTGAGCGTTGAGGGTTCCTCATGCACACTGGCCACTTCCAAAGGCACCTCAGGTGTAAGGCACTTTTGGGAAGACTTGGGTGGTTCTGCCAGCAAGGGAATTGGTCGCCAAGAACCAGAGGAGACAACAGTGTTAAATCCAGCACTGGGAGCAGCGTCAGACAAATTGCACTCAGAGTTCACAGTTGGATTTTCTCCATCTTTATTTGTGTCAGAACTTTTATTACTGTCCACAGTATGATTCTTTGATTCACTGTCAATCGGTCTATCTTTGGATTTTGAAACAGACCTTGATTTTGGAGATTTGCTTCTGCTTTGAGATTTACTCCTACACCGTGAAGAGCGTGACCTAGATGCAGACCTTCTGTTCTTTCTCAAGATCACAACAGACCTGGATCTCGTCCGTCTGGAGCGTGACCTGGATCTCGAATGTTTCCTTCTGACAGAACGAGACCTGGATCTATCCTTGCGTCTCTTTGACCTCGATCTGCTTCTCTCTCTCGGCTGATGAGAACTCTTTTTGGAGTTATTTCTAGAGCGCGACGTTGACTTCGATCGCCGTTGTCTTTTCACAGACCGTGATCTGGATCTGTGTCCTGATCTCCGTCTGGGTGATCTAGATCTGCTTCTTCTTCCCTTGGAGGCCTCCTTACTTTTGGATGCTCTGCTGGAGCTTCTTTTCTTTTCTTTGGGTCTTTCTTTTTCTGTGCTTTTGTGGACCGAAGTCTCAATCTTGGGAATAATGTCGGGTAGCTCCTGAGGCTTATCAAGAGCGGATTTGTCTTTGAGCTCAGTCTTACCTGCTGACTTTGTATTTTCACTAGAAGGTTTTGATTCGCATTCAGATTCAGAATCAGATGCTGAAGAGCTTTCAGATCGTGAACCTGACCTCTTGGCTTTGTCGGCATGTTTGCTCTTTTTCTTCTTCTTTCGCTTCTTTTTCTTTCCGCTTCAGAAAACACAAAATCAAAGAGAAGAATTAGCAAATTATGAACAAAAACTATGTAAACAGTTAGAAAGACACTTTAAAAGGCGCATTTCAGATTTTTTTTTTCATTAAAATATCCCCAAAACACTAGAGCAGTGTTATAGAGCGAAGGAAATAAGGACAGAACATGTCACCATTTTTCTCAGAAACATATTTTTAAAGGTGCCATTGACTTGAAATTTTGGAGTGTTGCTAACCTCCAGAAATATTCAAAGAAAACAAATTTAATTAGTTTAAAAATTAAGTTATGGTTAATAAAGTGAAATGCCGCAGAGAAAAAGTATTGAACACATGAAGAAAGCAAGGTGTAGAAAGGCAGTGAGAGCCCAGACAGCAGCTGAAATCTCTCAGCAGTTCTTCAGCAAGCCTCTGCAATCCTCAGTGTAAATAAAAATCAGCTGCTTCAGTCCAACATCTACATTAGCAGGAGGCTGAAGATCAAACCAGAGTGGACATTCAGTAAGGCAATCATCCAAAACACAGCCAAGGAGACTCTCAAATGGTTTCAGAACGAAAATCAAGCTGTAGAATGGCCCAGCCAATCACCTGACCCGAATCCATTAGAGAAAACAAAATAAACGTCAGATTTGATAGATGAGAACCACAGAAGCATCAAGATTTTAACACTCTGCTGAAGTCTGTGAAAAACTCACACTAAAGCAATGCATGAGTCTTCATTCTCCATAAGAGACACGTCTTTAAGCTGCCATCATTACAGCCTTTCAAATAAAGCATTAAGCAAATTTTAGTAGTTCAGCACTTTCTCCTTTAGTCATTTCATTGGTAATACAGACATATTTTCTTTGTTTTGTTTTATTGTTATGTGTGTCCATGTTTTTACTAAAATGTGGTTCAATTTAATGTCAACAGCTCCTTTACAAATATTATGACCAGAAAAAAGCATGACGTGTTCGATTATTAAAGGGACTAAGCCGACAAGAAAATTAATGAATGAATGACAAACTTTATCTCAAATGTTTTAAAGTATGTGAGAAATATGCAGTTTTAACTAGTCAGAGGAACATGTGAGATTAAGTATTTAATTGTTTTATTAATATGAAAGCCATATGAGTACATTATTTCATCCAATAAACTCTGAATTCAGTCTTCTAACATTCTGTAAATATGTTTGTTACATTTTGTAAATTCGACTTATGCCGAGTTCAGACTGCATGATTTTAGTGCCAATTTTGACTCGCTGACAGGTTGAGAAATCGCCGACAAATGCCTGAAATCACAGGCAAATCGAAGCTCGTTCATGTGAGTAACAATCACACAGTATGAACTATCAAAGACACCATCTAAGAGAATCGCCAATGAGTCGCTGAAACCCGCCAGATATTTGGCATGCTAAATATCTGGACCTGTCACGCCCTATTCACACGGGGCTTCAGTGTCAACGCTTGACTGAAGGCGTGTCTGAAGTTGGGGCTGAAGCAATCGTCATAAAAGCGTCAGCCAATGAAATCCAGTCAGCAATAGGCCACTGTCTGAGCTGGTGTATTTGCATACAGCGATCTGATTGGCTGACGCTTCCATTGGTGCTTGAAAAGTTGAGCTAGTTGCAACTTCTGCAGCGAGCAACGCTTCTAAAGCGGTGCCGACGGATCCACAATGCAGTTCGGCAACGCCTGACGTCACCCATTCAAAGTGAATGGGAAGCGTTGACGCTGACGCCCCGTGTGAATAGACGCCCCAACTATTCTTCTTTTGGTCTATTGTTTCTTTTGGTCTACTATTTATATATTGTGAGTGAAAAAATCTGCATCACACACCTTTCTTGGTTCTGTTTGTCAGACTCGGTGTCTGAGCTGCTGTCTTTTCCTTCTTTGCGTTTCTTCCTCTTCTTTTTGCTCTTGTGTTTTTTGTGCTTTTTACTTTTCCTGTGTTTAGTGCTGGTGTCCTCTTTACCGTGGTCAGCTTGGACGTCAATATGTGTGACTTTATCTGTAGTGAAGACAAGCAAGTATTAGTGAGCGGATATATGACAGAAAGCAGAAATAAGGTGAACGTGTTGAGGACTGACCTGTTGGTGGGTTTGTTTTGTCTTCATTGATTTTATCTTCTTTTGTCTCCGTCACAGGTTCAGGGTGTGGCTCATCTGTAACACTGAATGACAAACATTTTTGACCCAATTACATTGTCTTTGTTGCTTTTTTTACAGTTTACAAACAAAATTATTAGCTATATTACGAAATATTCTCTAAGTGTTGTTAAAGAGAGAAAAGATTAACACATTTTTAAAAACATGATAGTTTTAATAACTCATTTCTAATAACCGATTTATTTTCTCTTTGCATGATGACAGCACATAATATTTGACTAGATATTTTGCAAGATACTAGTATTCAGCTTGAAGTGACATTTAAAGGTTTAACTAGGTAAATTAGGTTAAATAGGCAAGTTATTGGACAACAGTGGTTTGTTCTGTAGCAATTTTTTGCTACAGAAAATGGCCACTTTATTAGGTACACCTTACTAGTACCGGGTTGGACCCCCTTTTACCGTCAGATCTGCCTTAATCCTTTGTGGCATAGATTCAACAAGCTACTGGAAATATTCCTCAGAGATTTTGCTCCATATTGACATGATAGCATCACACAGTTGCTGCAGATTTGTCGGCTGCACATCTATGATGCCAATCTCCCGTTCCACCACATCCAAAGGTGCTCAATTGGATTGAGAGCTGGTGACTGTGGAGGCCACTTGAGTACAGTGAACTCATTGTCATGTCCAAGACACCAGTCTGAGAAGATTCACACTTTATCCTGCTGGAAGTAGCCATCAGAAGATGGAGACACTGTGCTCATAAAGGGATGGACATGGTCAGCAACAATACTCAGGTAGGCTGTGGTGTTGACATGATGCTCAATTGGTACTAATGAACCCAAAGTGTGCCAAGAAAATCTCCCCCACACCATTACACCACCACCAGCAGCCTGAACAGCTGATACAAGGCAGGATGGATCCATGCTTTCATATTGTTGATGCCAATTCTAACCCGACCATCTGAAGAAGGCAGCAGAAATGGAGACTCATCAGAGCAGCAACGTTTCTCCAATTTCTCAATTTTCCAATTTTAGTGAGCCTGTGTGAATTGTAGCTTCTTCTGTAGACTTTGGTTGCTTATTTGAGTTACTGTTGCCTTTCTATCAGGTGGAACCAGTCTGGCCATTCTCCTCTGACCTCTGGCATCAACAAGGCATTTGCGCCCACAGAACTGCCGCTCACTGGATATTTCCTCTTTGTCGGAGCATTCTCTGTAAACCCTAAAGATGGTTGTGCGTGAAAATCCCAGTAGATCAGCAGTTTCTGAAAAACTGCCACATTCAAAGTCACTGAAATCCCCTTTCTTCCCCATTTCGATGCTCGATTTGAACTGCAGCAGATCGTCTTGATCATGTCTACATGCCTAAATTCATTGAGTTGCTGCCATGTGATTGACATGTGTACTTAATAAAGTGGCCAATGCATGTATATTAAACACTGCATATCACATAGACTGTTTTAAAATTAAATGCCAAATCAATTATGGACTCCATACATACAACATACAATACAGGTAAAGAAAATGCTCATATAGTGTCAGTTTTGACATATCTGTAATTGTATTCTGAATATAATTTTAACTGAGCTTCAGATGAAGTAAATCAATAGAATTGAATAAACTTAATACTTCTGTCACAGCTTCACTATCCCACAACTACTTCAAAAGGTCAAAATACATAAAGTTATGGAGTATATAAATATCAGCTGAGGTAAAGATTATTTTATATTCACACATTCTGAATTTCTCTTTAATTATTACATAATTTCAGAAATTATTCTTGGGTAATTTAAATAGTGAAATCATATTAGCAGCCAATGACTATCCAAGTACAACATTGTTCAGTCAGTTAAATAGTTTTGAAGTCATAAAGTGATTTCAGACCGAATACAAGTACCATGGTAAACAATATAGAGAGCATGTCACAAGTTGTCATGTCTCATAGCGTCAGTTTTGTCAAATCAGTCATTTTGTGCAGAATATTAATTTAACTGAGATGAAATAAATCAATAAATTGAACATTTCTGTCACAGCTATCTATCCAACAACTATTATTATTACTTAACACTGTAATATATTACTTCAAACTGTCAAAATATAACTGTTATAAAGACATGGAGCATATTATTATCAACGAGTTAATCATAACACATTAATAAAAGCGTCATTTCAAATGTTTACATCAGAAACCACACAGACCATTGTATTGCCGAAGTATTACTTGATATAGACTACAGTACAATGCAATTTTAACATTATATTAACATTGTTTTCATTCGGTAGCGTGGTGGATGTCACAATATCATGGTATTACCATATAATACTGTGTGTAACTTACTAACTTCCTGCAGCATTTCTGCATAGCAACAGACACACGACGACCAACAGTAGCGTTCAACGCGCAAATACCCCATTTCCAGCGTCTAATATGTTAACAGTATTTCACTGTGTACAGTTTGTGTATCGTTATTCATAACTGCTAATGTTTGCTAACCGGCTAAAAACAAATGAACGCGTTAATGACGCATCCGCTGTATAGTAACTCACGCGCTAAGCATTGAACACTGTACCTATTTTCTTGGGTTTCATCTTCGATTTCTTTAATCTTGTTCATCACAAAATCCCTGAAAATCTGCTCGATATTAGTCGCCATCACAGTAACAGCGTTGTTGGGTCCGCCAGTATCCCAGAATGCCCACAACGCTTCTTCTTCCTCCCGTCACCAAAGCGACTGAGCGCGGCATATATGAAATGAGTAGAAATGCAGCTAAACAGCTTATAATATTTTAACAGAATAACATTTGTCCTTTAAATAAACTATGCCCTTTAAACGCCAGTTTATAATAGTTGAAAATGCAATACGACAAATCAATCTATTTTATATTCTTATTACAGAGACGAACAACACAGTTGTGGTGCATTCATAAATCTGCATCAATAATTCATTCACTTTCCGTCCCTTATTTATCAGGGGCCGCCACAGCGGAATAAACTACAACCAACTAATCCGCCATATGTTTTAAACCGCAGAGCCCCCAATCCAGAACTAGGAAACACCCATACAGACTCATTCACTCACACACTCATATATATGGCCAATTTAGTTAATAAATTCCCCTATAGCGCATGCTTTAGACACCCCCAACACGTGGAGAACATGCAAACCACACAAAAATGCTAACTGACCCAGCCGGGACTTGAACCAGCAACCCTCTTGCTGTGAGGCCACACCCTTCTGAAAAAAAACTAGCCTAAACTGGTTTTAGCTGGTCGCCCAGTCTGGTTTTATTATTTTTTAATTTTTTTTGTCCATTTCCAGGCTGGTTTTAGAAATTTCCAGGCTGGTTTTAGCTAGTCAGGCTGGGGAATGACCAGTTAAGCAGCTTGACCAGCCTAGCCAGGCCTGGAAAATGGCCAAAACCCCTCTAAAACCAGACTGGTCAATCAGTTAACACCAGCCTAACAGCTTATGTTGTTTTAGGCTGTTTTTTTTTCAGCAGCCGGGCTGGGCTAACCACTTAGCCACAGTGCCGCCTTTGTCTTAATATTACTGATATTAAAATATTCAGAATATTTTTTTTAACAGGATAGCTTCTTGAACCTTTATAAAAAAAATTAAAGGTTTATTTGTGTAATAATAATCGTACATTTTATTTTGCCACACTTTTTTTCAGTTTCTTGAACCTTATGCCTTATACCTTAGGCTTATAACAGTTTTAACAATAATAATAATAAGACAAAAGTGAGTATGGACCAATAATTTGGTTGCGATGGATTGACTGGAAGATAAATAAAATTTCTTCAGAAGCCTAATTGATTACATTTTACTTACAAAAAAAAGAGTATTTATTATCCAAAAGTTCAGAAACGTTTATATGCAAATATTACTTGCAACATAAATGTTTAGGCCCATATGTTTCAAGGCAAAACATTTTACGGCAACAAAATACATGTGAACATTATGTATAATTTTATACCATAGTTATATAGTGCACATTACAATGTTCTGTAATGTTTATGGCCTTTGTTATCTTTCGCTGGTTGCATCGCTTGGAGCCCAAATCTGCACTGAAGTGAGCAATAACTGTGGTCCATGGTATCAAAATCCAGTCCTAACTCTCAAAGACAGACTCGCAGTAACACAATTGTGACTCTAAACACATATTTATGCCATAAAATATTAAAGATATTCAAAAAAGATCTCTTGAACAATTTAAAATGATGGAAACTATCTTTGGGAAAAGGTTAAATGGAGTTTATGACTTCTACTGCAGCCAGACACCAGGGGGCGATCAGAGAGTGTTGGCTTCACTTTATGGCTAATAACTTGCTAAAATCTTTCAACCAATATAATGCACAAAGCCTACTGTCCAGCATAAGTTTGATTGATCATATTTATATTTAAATAGACCTGTATATAGAATTATAATGCTAGAATCAGTCAACACCAGTGAGTAGACAGCTTTGTTGATCATAAAGCTATTGTTTATTGCGTTGTTATTAGCATAGATATAGTGTGCTACAAAGATAAGCCGTTCACTGTGATTAGGTCAGTAGTTAATCATCATTTAATATAACTGAGCGATCCTTGAACATTGACACCTTATCTGTATAGCTGCATAGCAACACTGTTATCCTCTCCAAAACAGTAAGCAAGCCGAAAAGATTTTGTTAATGCATTTATTGTGTAGATATATCTAAGTGTATGAGGTTGGTCTGAATACAGATAGACAATCACAAATCATAAGATGCAAACCCTGTCCATCAGAATATATATCACTTTGCATTTCAGCACTGATTGCAATGACGCTTTTGGCACAATAATGCAATGACCTTCAATACATTTTTAATGGTGTTATACAACTTAATAAGAACCCAAAGTACAAACATGTTCAAATGATGACAAGCAAAATTAAAGTCACAGTTATGCAACTTAATAATGTTTTTTATTCAGCCAGCAAAGATAATGTTTGATGATAAAAAAATGCTAACCAATTCTAGGCCACAGGCTCTCTCGTTTTATTAAAATGCTTATGCATTCTGCACTCCTGTAGGGTGTTCGGCTGGTACTTGCTGTCTTGTCTAAGCTCATCAACTGTAAAAACACAGGGAAACATACATTCAAAAGCATATAAACATACATTTCAAAGCATATCCAATATAGTGACTGGAATAAATGAGTTTTCATCATAAGCAAATCAAAGTTGGCTTATAAAGAAAAAGAAATCTCAAATGCAAATTAGGAGTGTATTCTATCAAGTTGTTAAGAGTGGCTCACTGTAGTATTGGTATCGTAGCAACCAACAGTAAACAAGGGAAGCATAATGGGGTTGTTGCTATAGATCATATATGGCTGCGGCTGGAAGTTAACGACATTTATACTGCATATAATCTTAGTTTAATTTCTCATTAATTGTATTTTATTAACGTCTACCCCTACCCCAAGCCTAAACCCAACCATCACAGTAATGTAAAAACAGTAGTTCTACCGAGTATTTTTTATTATTATCGAGTATGTTATTTATTAAATTACCCAATAATTTGTATTTTAATAATGCCTACCTCTACTCCATCCCTAAACCCAACCATCACAGTATTGTAAAAAATATAAATTATTGTTTTATAGTGTTACAAAAATGATGCTATATTGATGTGCGCATCCGCAGCTGTATCCTATCTAGACTTTACCGCATAATGGAGGCAGCCGATTGGTCACACGGCTGTTTTTTCTGCAAATATGTTTCTATCTCTATGATTCACATGAACCGTTTTACACACAAGTCTAAAACAACCTCAAGCATTGTTTTTATTAAAGGAACAGCTCGCCTAAAAATCAAAGCCAATGGTTACAGGTTTCCAACATTTTTCTAAATATCTTCTTTTGTGTTCAAAGGGATAGTTCATTCAAAAATCCAAGTAAAAATCAAAAGAAGAAAGAAATTCATAAATGTTTGAAACAAGCAAAGGGTGAGCAAATACAGAGTAAATTGCATTTTTTGGTGAACTACGCCTTTAATAAACAACCCCATAAAGGTCTGAAACAAGTAAAGGATGAGGGAATGACGACAGAATTTTCATGTTTGTTTGAACTATACCTTTAGTGGATTTTGGTTAGAAATTTGGATTGATTAAAAGCACAGTTCTCATGCCACACTTGTCAACATTGGGATGTAAAAATAAGGGAAACATACGTTTTAGGGAGAAAAAAAAAAAATATATATATATATATGTATATATATATATATATATATATATATATATATATATATATATATATATATATATATATATAGTTGAAGTCAGAAATATTAGCCCCCCTTTTTATTTTCTTTTTAACGGAGAGCAGATTTTTTTAAACACATTTCTAATTATAATCGTTTTAATAACTCATCTCTAATAACTGATTTATTTTCTCTTTGCCATGATGACAGTAAATAATATTTTACTAGATATTTTTCAAGACACATCTATACAGCTTAAAGTGGGCAGGTTAGGGTAATTAGGCAAGTTATTTTATAACGATGGTTTGTTCTGTAGACTATCGAAAAAAATATAGCTGAAAGGCGCTAATAATTTTGACATTAAAATGGTGTTTAAAAAATTAAAAACTGGTTTTATTTTAGCCGAAATAAAACAAATAAGACTTTCTGCAGAAGAAAAAATATTATCAGACATACTGTGAAAATTTCCTTGCTCTGTTAAACATCATTTGGGAAATATTTAAAAAAAGAAAAACAAAATCAAAGGGGGGCTAATAATTCTGACTTCAACTGTATATATATATATATATATATATATATATATATATATATATATATATATATATATATATATAATTCTAATAATTCTGACTTCAACTGTATATATATATATATATATATATATATATATATATATATATATATATATATATATATATATATATATATATATATATATAATTCTTATAATTCTGACTTCAACTGTATATATATATATATATATATATATATATATATATATATATATATATATATATATATATATATATATATTCTGTCGCCGTGATTGCAGTTTTAGGGGGCCTGAGTAGAAATATACAACCCCATTAAAATAGGCCTAGCTACATAAATCTCATTTTCTTTTCCACACTGTACAATTTAAATATTCTGATTAAGAGCAACAAATGAATCTCTCATTTAGATTTTTTGTTTAATTACATAAAATAACAAAGCTGTCACTTTACAAAATGCTGATCTACAATGAAAGAATTTAAATGCTTTCCTAACTGTTTATGATAATTTAAGACACACTTTTTGTGTTTAAAACCCCACCACCAAGATCGACATGTTTAGAGAATATTATTATTAATAATATTATTATTATTATGCATGTCTGTTCAAACATGCACTCAAAACCCAGAGTGTCCACTTTCGCTCCACTTCAAATTCCGTTTGGGATTGTGTTATATGTGTTTTGAGGATTTCATAGAAGTGGCAACGATGCCTGTAAAGCAAAGGAAGGAAATCCCACTTTTTTATATTTATTTTAAAGTGTTTTCAAGCCTAAATAAAATGAAGCACAGAACAGACTCAAATTTAAGACCAAGGTGTGTACCCTATGGCGGATTGGTTCTTAATGTTTATTGCCACCCTTCATAGAAAGATTGAAAATACAGGAGAAATACGGGAAAATACATTTACAGGATGATAATGGGATTAAATTGTAAAATACGGGAGAATCCCGGGAAAAACAGGAGGGTTGGCAGGTATGCATACTTTACTGTAAGAAAATGCTGGATTCCCAACGATAAATTTGTGTTGGATAAACATGAAGAAATTAAGTTACATTAGTTTTTACAAATTTAAGTGGATTGAACATTAAACAACTAAGTTGTCACAAAAATAAACTCCTCAATAATTGTGTTGTTTGAGCTCATTTTATCAATTAGTTTGAACAAACAACAAACGTTTTGCATTTTTTGAGTGTTCAAAATGTACAATAACACACTGTGACAAAAGCTAACCGTAAAGCTCATAAAGCTATATCACATTTCTCTTAAGAAAAGTGTATTTATCAACACAGAACTAAACCGCACAACAGTTCAATTTATATTTCATGTTAAGTTTAATACTTAAAGGTTTTAGCTTGAGACTTACATTTTGCTCTTCTGTCCATCATCACATTATGTTGTCATTAGACTTTACTGATTCTCAGCTCTGTCAGTTTGTGCAGTTGTGCTGTTTTGTGCTGTTTGTGCATCATGTTCAGTCGGAGCTCATGTAGGATGACTGGCTGATACTCAGTGCCTTGTCTGAACTCATCCACTGTAGAAGAGAACAAATCACTCAGACAAACAGTATTCAGACGGACAGTACTCTCAAATAATTAAAGCAATTTATTATTTTATTATTATTTAACATATTGTAAAAACAGTATTCGTTACTATGGTATTTTTTCAGGTGGGTTCACATGTGTGGTCAATCATGATGACTAGTCTAGTTTTTTGTTTTGTTAGTCGGTTATTGGCCTTGTTTAGCCAAGCCAACTATGTGCACACTTCTTTTAAATGCAAAAATGTTTGCTGGGTATTATTTTTAATAACTTGTAGTATCTACAGCAGTGGTGTGATGGTGTATGTGTGTTGTGAAGCTCTCACAGGGCGCTGTGCTCCTCTGCTGCTCTGTCAGTGTGGGCAGCAGCTGTCCAGTTCTGGGATCCACCAGAGTGCTGTGAGAATTCTGGGTTCCCATCCTCATGTCATAAGGTGCAGGATTGTAGACTGTGGAGAAAACCAAACCTAGTTAAACGTGCTCAAAACCCCTCCATGCACTGATATTTAACATCCACTTACAGCCAGAAACTCTTCTGTTCATTTCACCAACGGTGTGTTGGAGCATCCCAGTGTTCATGTCCACCAGGAAGCGTCTGGAAGGTTCTGTTCCCTGCCTTTTGTCAACAGCGGCAGGATTGTAGACTGTGGACAAACTAATGTGGTCAGAATCTGCTCTGTGCATTGTATCTGCATGAAATGCGAGTATAGTGCAGACTTACAGCCAGAAACTCTTCTGCTCATCTCACTTTCTTCCTCCTTGGGCATCCCAGTGTTCAGGTCTATCAGGAATCTTCTGGAAGGTTCAGTTCCCTGCCTGCGATCCTCAACAGGAGCTGCTCTGTGGTTTTCCTTCTGCTCAGAAGAGTCTTGGCTGTTTATGTCTTCATGCTCAGAAACCACTGCCCATTTAGCTGCTGATGAATATAACAGAAAACATCAGTTCAGATTGATTTATTCATTTAAAGGGGTCATACAACGAGAAACCAAAATTCCCTTACATTTTTGACACATAAGAGCTCATCATGTTATAAAAACATCCTGTAAGTTTCAGAACTCAACACTTTGTGTTTCCGCTAAAATCAGCTTATATTGAAGGCCGTCTGACAAAACAACAGGTTCTGGAATCTTCTACTTTGTGATGTAATAGTGAGCATAAGCTCCGCCTCCATAGAAGATCAACACCCACTTCTACTTCACTGCCAGTTTAACCTTGTGAATATGCAAAACGGTCAGCCAATCAGAGCAGTGGGAGTTAAGTTCAGAGTCTAGAATAGGCCACGCCCATTCAAAAACAGTGTTTTGACAAGGGTTAAAAACCCCACAGAAAATAGTCCCTTACTTCTAAATTATGATCTTTTTTATATAAAAATCTTGATAATATTATAAGGGAACCTCAGAAATTTATAAAATAATAATAAAAATCTGAAGAGTTCATGAGCCCTTTTTAAGTGATCTTTCAGCATAAACAATGTTGGCTTTAATTTCATAAACATCTTGTGCTCGGACATTTGAACCTGACACTTACAGCTGTGGTGTTCTTTGAGTCGACCGGTGTTCAGGTCCATCAGAGTGTTTCTGGAAGGTTGTTTCTGCATCATTTTCAGTCTGAGCTCCTGTAGGGTGCTTGGCTGATACTCAGTGCCTTGTCTGAACTCATCCACTGTTAAGAGGAAAAACACAAGAAAGCATGTTTAAAAAGACATTTCACACACACAAAAACATCTTCAAATCTTGAAATTTCTACATTAATTTTGTTTTGCATAGAAACAAAAATTATTTTGTAAATGCAAAATATTTATGATAGTCCAAAATGCATGTGGTATAGCTTTATTTATTGCATTGTCTCTAGAAATTCTTGATTTTGATTGGCTGGTAGGTGTGCAGTAAAATCGTTCAATAAAAAAGTAGGTCCAGTCAGTTTTGATCACAGTTCTAAATAAATGCGCTAGCCTCAACTATTAATAGTAACCAAAGCAACTCAGTGACAGTTGCTGGAGCCCTTGTTTCTTTGTCTAATCTGGGGAACACAGATGTATGTTTTACTAGGAGTCTACAGCGATCAGAAAACTCACAAATGTGCTTCGTGAAGAGGTAGCTAACACATGTTACTATGAGCTATTAGATATGCCCTTGTCATTAGAGGCACACACACAATTTCTCTCTTGAGCACACACACTCTCTCTTTCTCTCTCTCTCTCTCTCTCTCTCTCTCTCTCTCTGTCTGTGTCATCATAAATATATAATGTGTCATAACTGACAAAAACTTGATAAAATATTCCACTGCAAAGAGCGATACTAGTTTTAGCTTGACTATTACTTGGCAAATGACTACAGAATAATGCTTTGATTTGGGTGGTTATTTAACTCTGTGTTGTGCATTTAAAAACCTTTCATGCATAGCCATAACATTGATTATCCCTTATCATTGAAAACTAGGCCCACACGGAATCTGTGCGCGCAGAATTTCGCAGATTTTCCGCAGATTTTCCGCCGATTTTGCGCAGAATTCTGACGATTTTTAGAACATCATTAATTCTGTTTATTTACTTGAATAAATGTGTAAATCTTAATTTATTCAGTTTTTATTCAGTAATTTATTACTTTTTATTTCATATATTAAGGTTTTAGTTATGATACTCGCTGGATACTCCCAAACAAATTCCGCAGAAATCCACAGATTTTTACCAAAATTCTCCGCAGAAATAGCAAAAAATGTCCGCAGATTCCGTCTGGCCCTACTAATAACTTGTAGTATGTAAAGCAGTGGTGATGATGTATGTGTGTTGTGAAGCTCTCACAGGGCGCTGTGCTCCTCTGCTGCTCTGTCAGTGTGGGTAGCAGCTGTCCAGTTCTGGGATCCACCAGAGTGCTGTGAGAATTCTGGGTTCCCATCCTCATCTCATAAGGTGCAGGACTGTAGACTGTGGAGAAAACCAAACCTAGTTAAACGTGCTCAAAACCCCTCCATGCATTGATATTTAACATCCACTTACAGCCAGAAACTCTTCTGTTCATTTCACCAACGGTGTGTTGGAGCATCCCAGTGTTCATGTCCACCAGGAAGCGTCTGGAAGGTTCTGTTCCCTGCCTTTTCTCAACAGCGGCAGGATTGTAGACTGTGGACAAACTAATGTGGTCAGAATCTGCTCTGTGCATTGTATCTGCATGAAATGCGAGTATAGTGCAGACTTACAGCCAGAAACTCTTCTGCTCATCTCACTTTCTTCCTCCTTGGGCATCCCAGTGTTCAGGTCTATCAGGAATCTTCTGGAAGGTTCAGTTCCCTGCCTGCGATCCTCAACAGGAGCTGCTCTGTGGTTTTCCTTCTGCTCAGAAGAGTCTTTGCTGTTTATGTCTTCATGCTCAGAAACCACTGCCCATTTAGCTGCTGATGAACATAACAGAAAACATCAGTTCAGACTGATTTATTCATTTAAAGGAGTCATACAACGAGAAACCAAAATTCCCTTTCATTTTTGACACATAAGAGCTCATCATGTTATAAAAACATCCTGTAAGTTTCAGAACTCAACACTTTGTGTTTCCGCTAAAATCAGCTTATATTGAAGGCCGTCTGACAAAACAACAGGTTCTGGAATGTTCTACTTTGTGATGTAATAGTGAGCATAAGCTCCGCCTCCATAGAAGATCAACACCCACTTCTACTTCACTGCCAGTTTAACCTTGTGAATATGCAAAACTGACAGCCAATCAGAGCAGTGGGAGTTAAGTTCTAAGTCTACAATAGGCCACGCCCATTTAAAAAGAGCATTCTGATGAGCACAGAAAGTAGTCATTACTTTTAAATTATGACTTTAATTGAATATTGATTATTATAGCCATGCAAAATATGCATCCTAACAAATGCATGTCTTTTTCAGCAGAGTTTTAAATTTGATATCAACCATCATACACTGAGACTTACAGCCTGCTACTCTCCTGTCCATCTGGTTTCTCTGTTCTTTGAGTAGCCCGGTGTTCAGGTCCATCAGGATGTTTCTAGACGGTTCAGTGCCTTGTCTGTAGATCTCAGCAGGAATGTTTCTCTGCTCGTGTTTTTCGCTCTGAATGCTGTACTGTGGGTTCATCATGTGACGCGATCTGAGATCCTGAAGGACGGCAAGCTGGTTTTCAGTGCCTTGTCTGAACGCATCCACTGTTGAGGAAACAGCAGCAAACACAGTCAACAATGTGCAACAGCCAAGACAAAGTATAAGCCGTTTTGGTGACTGTTGCTTTAAATTCAAATTAGATTAAGGGAGTGGGCGGAGCTACAAATACGTTTGTGTCAGCCTAGTGGCAGATTCAAAACAGGACTAATATGTGTGGAAATGTTTGCGTCAGTGTGTGCTTCATGCTTCTGTCAGTCTATGTCGCTCCTGTCGCTGTTCATTTGTGCTTCATCTAAAACTCCACATCTATAATCCTCTTAGTCTATGCTGACATTATCTTCAGCAGCTCAAACACTCTATAGACGGCTGCTTCTCACTCAGGGCTGCTGTTTATGCTAATGAGGGAGACTAGTGGGCGGAGCTTACCCCTCTGATGATCAATCAAAGTGTTTCTGCAGACTGTTTTCATCAAGTCTGATAATAAAAAAAATAATTATTTAATTTCTACCATAAGAGGCGGGCTATATTCACACACTGCTGCCACATAACTGTGTTTAAACCCCTTATAAAAGTGATTTTCGCATGATAGGTTCCCTTTAATATGTATATGGACTGTTTTAAATACTCACATGGTGCAGAAACCCTTGTGTTTTTATCTCCAGGGTGTTTCAGCATCTTTGTGTTCAGGTCCGTCAGGAAGCGTCTGGAAGCGTCTGTCCCCTGCCTGCAGAACTCGGCTGGAGCTGGGATTTGTTTCCTGGGCTTCAGGTCTGTGTTTTTGATGTCCTTCAGAACTGAGTTGTCTCCGTGCTCATTATGAAGCGCTTCAGGGCTGATTTGCTTCAGTTTACCGTTTGGCAGTCGATGCAGTGGCCTTGCATGCAGACCTGCACACAAAACAACACCAACATTAGCTGTTTACGTAAGAATGTTTATAATTTATTTATTCAACTTGTTCAATTGTTTTTTTTTAATTAACGGTGCATTTCTGGCTTTAGTTCTGCTACGGAAATAAGCTGTGTCAGGTTGTAAACGTAATTTATTATAATCAGTGACATGGTGGCTAAATGGTTAGCACTGTCACCTCACAGCAAGAAGGTTCGAGTCCCGTCTGGGTTAGTTGGTGTTTCTGTGTGGAGTTTGCATGTTCTCCCCGTGTTGGTGTCGGTTTCCTCCGGGTGCTCCGGTTTACCCCACAGTCCAAACACATGCGCTATAGGGGAACTGATCAACTAAATTGGCCGTAGTGTATGAGTGTATGTGTGTGAATGAGTGTGTATGGGTGTTTCCCACTACTAGGTTGCAGCTGAAGGGCATCCGCTGTGTAAAACATGCTGGAATAGTTGGTGGTTCATTCCGCTGTGGTGACCCCTGATGAATAAAGGGACTAAACCGAAAGAAAATGAATGAATGAATGAATGAATACCTTTACCTAACACTGGAAATTTGCCAAAACTTAACCATAGATTTATTTAATGATCATATACATATACATTATATTTACATTTTTATAAATATATTTTATTAATTTCTTAGAAATATATTTATGATCCACAAAAGATTTTTTAAATATATAATTTAAAGTTTTTGCAATTTTATTTATATATATTATATTTATATAATTTAGTCATTTTTTATAGTTTATTTATGTCACAATCATCAGCAATCTAATCCACTGGTAAACACGCAGATAGCCATAGAACTACAAATCCACTATTATATGGACTACAGATCCAGTCATGCACCGCTCATTCACACCTGTCCACCACATTCCGGATTCTGCTGCTTGCACACACACACACACACACACACACACACACACACACACACACACACACACACACACACACACACACAGCCGTTACAGACTGATTACAAGGATTATTTATGCAGCACACACACACATCAGTGCTGAGTCTTGTTAAACTGCTGTGAACATCATGACGTGTTTTCTTTGCCGTGTTAGACCATTGCCTTGTTTTATTGTTTATTCTTGTCTGCCGCCTGACTTTTGACTATCTGCCCGTTTACAGACCACACCTCTGGATTTGCCTGTGTACATCTGATTGTCCTTGTGTTGACCCTTGTTTGCCTGACCATTCTCATGATAAATCCTGTATTTGGATCTGCAACTCCTTTGTCAGCATCCCATTCACATTACAATTTTTGTGTTCATCATCTATTTTCTATAGTTTTTATTAGTGCAAAGTAGTTTTGTTCTGCAAGAAGGTCGCTGGTTCGAGCCCTGGCTGGGTCAGATGGCGTTTCTGTGTGGAGTTTGCATGTTCTACCCCTGTTGGCGTGGGTTTCCACCGGGTGCTCCGGTTTCCCCCACAGTCCAAAGACATGTGGTATAGTTGAATTGGGTAAGCTAAATTGGCCATAGTGTGTGTGTTTGATGAGTATGTATGGATGTTTCCCAGGGATGGGTTGCAGCTTGAAGGGCATCTGCTGCATAAAACATTTGTTAGATATGTTGACGGTTCATTCCGCTGTGGCAACCCCGAGTTAATAAAGGGACCAAGCCTAAAAGAAAATGAATGAATGAATTTCGTTCTGCATTGCATCTGTTTGTCATATTTTGAATGACAATAAAAGGACTCTTAAAGCGTGAATCTTCACATGCAGTGGTTTAAAACAGTAAATGCAGAGATTTTAAATGCAAATGATGCATTTATTACTCATGCCAAAATTCTGATTAAATGTCTATCAAAAGAAGCAAGATCACTAAATAGCTCACCTCTCCTTAACACACACACCATAAAGCGGATTTATGACTTATGTCTCTATCTCAGTAGTGGGAAAGGTGATCATATATTATCAAGCAGATAAAATGTGCCAATGTGCCACAGAACTGGTCAAACTATGATAAAGGATAAAGTTTCAAGTTCAAGTGGAACATTTGGGTCTGATCTATGAACAGTTTTCTTATAATAATAATAAAAACAATAAAAAAAGAACAATAATAATAATAATACATTTTGCTTATTGTTATTCTGAATTAAAAATCGAATGAGCTAAAGATAAATAAATATATGTATAATAATCTGGGAAAAGTCTGTACAATAAAAGTGTTTTTCTGTAAACATTTTAATGAAAAAATCTGTAGATTTATTATTTTTTTAACTTTATTACAACAAAGGAATTTTACTGTAATTTTATGGTTTTTGTTTGTCAGCCGTAGCTGCCAGTCATTTCACCTTTTTTATCATTTTTTTTTTTTTTACAGAGCAAGTAATTACAATTTATTACTTTAATTTTACGTAATTTTAAATGTACTTATAAAAACAGGAAGAAACAGACGTTTGATTATAATTTAAATAATACTGTAATTTCCCTGTATAAAAAACCAAAATGTCAGTAATTTGTCTTTAATGAAAAAGTACCTGAAATGAAAGTCAAATAGTTAATTTAAAGAGATTGTTTATCATTTTACTAAGTTTTTAATATAATCTGAAATGACAAAAAAATACTGTAAATTTTTTTGAGATATTTTCTGTAAAATTAGTTTTTTTAGTGAACAATAAATTTTTATTAATAAGTGATATTTTAATAAATAATTGCTCTTCGCAATCAGTCATAAATTGAAAACATTCAGTGAATAAAGTCAACAAAGAAGAAAAAATGAATCAAATAATTAACATAAACTACTTCAACTATATAAACATACTCCCGTATTAATTTAGAATGATATACAGTAATAAGAAAAATATTATTATGATAATAATAATAATAATAATAATAATATTAATTTAACAATAATAATAATGATGATAATAATAATAATAATAATAATAATAATACTTGTTAAAATAATAATAATATAATGGAAATAATACTTATTATAATAATAACAACAATTATTATTAATATTATTGCTATTTATTTAGATAAAACATAGAAATCAGTAAATTCAATTAATACAACATATAATGAAATATAATAAAAAGCTAATAACTATTATTAATACTACTATTACTACTAATAGAATAATTGTTAAAATACTACGACAGCTAATAATAATAATATTTTTTGTTAAAATAACAACATCAACAATTGTTGTTATTAAAATAGGTAAAAAAATAGAAATCAGTCAAATCAATTATTACAACATGTAATGAAATATAATCAAAATGTCAATAAATAGTTTACAAATATATAAATCTTACCAGCCACAGCCAACAGGAGCAGCAAGAGTTTAAACATCCTTCCAAACAAAATACAGAAACACAACTGAGTAAGCTGATGTCAAAAACCAAACAATATATATCTGTTTTCTGTCTGACACCGTATTAAACGCTGTATACCTGTTCCTGTTCTTCTGACTGATGGTGTTTGACTCCTCACACAACAATGATCTCACAAACCCCTGGGTCGTCTTTATAACCCAGATCTCAGGTTCAGAGGTTGGCGTACTCTTCTTATCCTCCCTCTTTCTATCTTTTCATCTGTCTTTGTGTCTCAGACGCTGATAAAACATGCGCTCTTTGATCCCAGACGCTTTAAACAGGACTCAGTTCAGCTGATATTAATGTCAGCACAACACGTTATGACTCTGAGATGATCTGATGACACTTCTTTTACACTTATTTAGGTGGAAAGCATGCAGTTACTCAGAGGAGGATTCTGGAGAAGTGAATGTGATGCCTGGACCACAAAACCCACCACATCACATGTTTACAATTATAAACAGGTGCTTATTATTATTATTATTATGACATTTTATTAAACTGTACGGCTTGTTAAGATATTTACAGTTGGATAATATAAAAAATAATAACAAATGTGGGTGGCATGGTGGCTCAGTATTTGTCACTGTGGCCTCAAAGCAAGAAGATCTCTAGTTTGAGTCCCGGCTGGGTCAGTTGGTGTTTCTGTGTGGAGTTTGCATGTTCTCCCCGTGTTGGTGTGGATTCCTTTACAGTCCAAACACATGCACTAAACTAAATTGACTGTAGTGTATGGGTTTGTGTAAATGAGTGTGTATGTTGTGGCGACGCAGTGGCGCCGTGGGTAGCACGTTCGCCTTACAGCAAGAAGGTCACTGGGTCGCTGGTTTGATCCTCGAGTTTGCATGTTCTCCCTGCCTTCGCGTGGGTTTCCTCCGGGTGCTCCGGTTACCCCCACAGTCCAAAAACATGCGGTACAGGTGAATTGGGTTGGCTAAATTGTCCGTAGTGTATGAATGTGTGTGTGGATATTTCCCAGAGATGGGTTGCGGTTGGAAGGGCATCCGCTACGTAAAAAACTTGCTGGATAAGTTGCCAGTTTATTCCACTGTGGCGACCCCGGATTAATAAAGGGACTAAGCCAACAAGAAAATGAATGAATGAATGAAATGAGTGTGGATGTCTCCCAGTGGGTTGTGGCTGGAAGGGCATCCGCTGTGTAAATCTTACGCTGGATCAGTTGGCGGTTCATTCCACTGTTGTGACCTCTGATAATATTAGGGACTAAACTAAAAGAAAATGAATGAATTGATAATAAATGACGATGTTATTAATATTAAATCATAATATTTAATAAATGACTAATTTCATAATTAAAATTGTATTTAAATTTTGTGACTGGACCACAAAACCAGTCACATCACATGTTATTTTTAATTTATTTTACTATTATTTCTATTAGGCGACACAGTGGCGCAGTAGGTAGGGCTGTAGCCTCACAGCAAGAAGGTCACTGGATTGCTGGTTCGAGCCTTGGCTCAGTTGGCATTTCTGTTTGGAGTTTGCATGTTCTCCCTGCCTTCGTGTGGGTTTCCTCCGGGTGCTCCGGTTTCCCCCACAGTCCAAAGAAATGTGGTACAGGTGAATTGGGTAGGCTAAACTGTCTGTAGTGTATATGAGTGTGTGTGTGGATGTTTCCCAGAGATGGGTTGCGGCTGGAAGGGCATCCGCTGCGTAAAAACTTGCTGGATAAGTTGGCAGTTCATTCCGCTGTGGCGACCCCGGATTAGTAAAGGGACTAAGCCGACAAGAAAATGATAGAATGATGCTTTCTTATTGTACGTATTTTTAAATTAAGTTATTACAGTTACTATTGCTTTTGTTACTATTACCGATAATAATAATAATAGTAATAATAATAATAATAATAGTAATAATAATAATAATAATAACAATAATAACATTAACAACAACAACAACAATAATAATCATAATAATAATAATAATAACAGCAACAACAACAACAACAACAACAATAATAATAATAATAAAAATAATAATAATAATAACAATAATAATAACAACAACAATAATAATAACAATAATAATAACAATAATAATAATAACAATAATAATAATAATAACAATAATAATACTAACAATACTACTACTACTACTACTACTACTAATAATAATAATAATAATATTAATAACAACAATAATAATAATAACAATAATAATAATAATAATAATAACAATAATAATAATAATAATAATAATATTAATACTAACAATAATAATAATAATAACAATAATAATAATAATAATAATAATAATAATAATAATAATAATAATAATAATAATAGTATTAAACATAATTAATATGACAATAAAGTCAGAAGGATCATGTGACTAGAGTAAATATTTAACTTTTTTTTACATTTAATAAACACTGACTTGATAAACAGAATCATTTTCTTTAAAATAAAACATGCAGAAATAAAAATGGCCTCAAACTTTTGACCGCTAGTATATAGTGTTCTTCTGCATAAATTAAACTACTTGTTTTGTCCTGTACACAAATACATAAAACAATAAATGAACAAAATACCATGCTAAATTATTAGCTGAAAGTCACTTGTCGTCAAATAATTCTGTTCTATTTATATGAGGTTTACATTTTCATTATTTATAAATACTAGTTATATATTATGTTGAATGTGTATTTTGGCACTAACATCTTTATATATGTTTGCTTCTTACTCAATGTGTGTGTATATATATCCAGACACACATGCACAGCCACACACACATGCACAGTTATATAACAGTGTGTGTGAGTGTGCGTGTCTATGTCTGTGTGTCTATGTCTGTGTGTCTATGCGCATGTGTGTACCTACTTAGCTATTTTTGGGGATAAATTTAAATACAAAAGTCAGCAAAACCTCACAAATGCTAAAAAACAACTCCCTTTTGGGGACGTCCTCAATTGCAGAACTGGTAGTGTGTAAATCAATTGTTTTTTTTAAAGCATGCAGAATGCTTTCTGTGAGGGGTAGGTGTAGTTTTAGTATTAGAAAATGTATTTGTAAACTATCTGACTGTATATTAAAGATTTAGTTAGCTAAGTAAACTTCTCTGTGTGTGTTTGCGTGTGTGTGTGTGTGTCTGCTATTGCGTGTTTCCACCAGCAGAGGGAAATGGTGGACAAATAATGGCTGTCTCTCTGAGAATGACTGTAAATGAGACATTTATTTCCCACATATGAAGATTTACAGTTCTTATGTGATGCTTTTGGATACGTCAAATCCAAGTGTTTTGGTTTATTTCAGTGTAGTAAAACTTATAAAGATTTTATGTTTGACTTGAGGCTTGAAGAAAAAGCCCATTGACAATCTCTCCTCCCTGCTGAGATAATAGCTGGAATAAACCCACCAAGAGCTCCGCTGAATAATCCGTGACTCTGATTTCAACAGGCTTGCTAATACAGGGAAAGTTTTCACGCATATTTATTTATTTATTTGCATTTTTGCAATCAGTTTGTTAATATATGAGCACATAGACATAATTAGGATTAATACAGTCTTGAAAAGTGTGTTGCTGAGGAGAGCAGCAGTCAGAAACACTTCAACACTGTTATTTCACTTTCACTGTTAAAAGCATTGCATCTTTACACAAATGCACACTGATGCACACCCAAAACATTTTACAAAAGCATCCTGACTAATATCTAATGATAATTTAGTAAAAAATAAATAAAAGTATAGTTGTCAACTTCAGGTGCTTCAAACATATGGGTCAAAAGTGTTTTAATGCCTTCAGAAATTTTGTAAATAATAATAATTCAATAATTTTTCTTCGGCTTAGTCCCTTTATTCATCAGGGGTCGCCACAGCGGAATGAACTGCAAACTATTCCAGCATAATAATTATTATAATTAACAATAAACAATAATAACATTAATAATAATAATAATAATAATAATAAATAACAATAACAAAAATAATAATTATAAATAAATAAATAAATAATAATAATAATAATTATTATTATTATTATTATTATTATTATTATCATTAATATTATTATTTTAGAAGTTGTATTATTAATAATAATGATAATAATAATCAATAAAAATAATAATTATTAAAAATAACAATAGCAATATGACAATAATATGTAATAATAATACATATTACATAATAATAATAATAACAATTAATAATAATAATAATATTAATAATTAATAATAACAATAACAAGCAATAATAATTATAATAACAATAATAAATAAAAATAATAATTGATAATAATAATAATACGAATAATAATAAATACTTATAATTATAATTGATAACAATAATAATTGATAATAACAATAATAATAAATACGAATAATAATAATTGATAATAATAATAATAATAAATACGAATAATAATAATACTAATAATAAATACTACTAATAATAATTGATAATAATAATTAATAATAATAACTGATAATAATAATAATAATAATAATAACAATAATAAATACTAATAATTATAATTGATAACAATAATAATTAATAATAATGATTGATAATAACAATAATTATAAATACTAAAAATAATAATTGATAATAATAATTGATAATAATAATAATAATAATAATAATAATAATAATAAATACGAATAATAATAATTGATAATAATAATAATTAATAATAATAATTGATAATAATAATACTAATAATAAATACTACTAATAATAATTAATAATAATAATTGATAATAATAATAATAATAATAATAATATTAATAAATACAACTAATGGTAATTGATAGTAATAATAATTAATAATAATAATTGATAATAATAAAAATTAATAATAAAAATATTGATAATAAACACTACTAATAATTTATAAAAAATACTAATACTACTAATAATAATAACTATTATTAACAATAATTGATAGTAATAATAATTAATAATAATAATAAATCATTTTAAATGCACTCTTGTGAATGAATGAACCCACAGCATTTCCTCCAGCTCACACACACGTCCTGCTCCTCCTGAGGTGAAAACACCATTCTCCATTCCTCTGTCTGTGTGTTGAGGAGTTTTATCAGCTAGCTCGGGACCTGATCTGCAGTGAGGCCTTCAGGGGTCAGTTTGAGGAGAGTGTGAGCAAACTGAGACGCTGCACACTATTCAGATCTCAGAAGAGCTAACCTCTGCACTGCTTCCCTACAGCTGTCACACACACACACGCACGCACGCATGCACGCATGCACGCACACACACACACACACACACACACACACACACACACACACACACACACACACACACACACACACACACACACACACACTGTTTGTGTGTTTATATGTGTTTGCAAATGTGTTACATTTGTGCATGTGTACAGACATTTGTGTACGTGTGTGTATTGTGAATGTGTGTGTGCATGTGTGCATATGCATTTTGTGTGTGTGTGTGTGTGTGTGTGTGTGTGTTGGCATGTGTGTCTGTGTCTGTGCATGCACATTTTGTGTGTGTGTTTGCATGTGTGTGTATTTGTATGTGTTTGCATGTATGTGTGTATGTGTGTGTGTGTGTGTATCTATATTTATGCATGTGTGTTTGTGTGTGTGCTTGCATGTGTTTGTGCATGTGCCTTTTTGTATCTGTGTGTGTACGTTTGTTTGTGTGTGTTGCACATTTACGCATGTGTGTGTTTTAGGATGTGTTTGCATGTGTGTGTGCACATTTATGCATGTGTGTGCATGCATTTGTGCATGTGCCTTTGTGTATCTGTGTGTGTGTGCATGCCCCTATGTGTGTGTGCATTTGTTTGTGTGTGTATGTGTGTGCACAGTTATGCATTTGCGTTTGTGTGTTTTTGCTTGCGTTTGTGCCTATGACTTTGTGTGTGTGTATGTGTACATATTTGTTTGTCAACATGTCTGTATGTGTGTCTGCATAAATTATGTGTGTACTTGTGAGTTTGCATGTGTGTGTGCACATTTTGTGTGTGTGTGTGCATAAGTGTTTGTGCATTTGTTTGTGTGTGCTTGTTTGTTTGTGTGTTTAGGTGTGTTTGCATGCGTGTCGTTGTGTGCTTGTATATGCACATTTGTGTTTGCACATTTTGTTTGTGTGTGTGTGCATATATGTGTATTTCTTTGAGTGTGTTTGCGTGTGTGCATGCATGTAATGTATGTGCAATTGTGAGTGTGTGGATGTGTATGAGTACATTCAAGTATGTATATGTGTGTGTGTGTGTGTGTGGCTCTGCAGTGCTGATGTTGGGAGAGTACAGGAAGGTCATATGCCTGTTATCTGATTCGAGGATTGAGACACTAGATTGAGCTGTTCTGTTTCTCCTCAGTCTGGACCCTCTGCATGGTCACTGTCCCTTCTCTTATATTGGGCTCTTGGTAAACAATTCAAATACTATGGATGTTAGATTGGTATCAAGCTTATTGTTTCTCCCAGAAAGCAATATATTAAATGAAAAGGAAATGAAGGCTCAGCATCTGCTTGTCAAATGTTACTCCAGAATAAAATAATCTACAGCACCAAATGAAATCTAAAGGTAAAGCCTCAAACCTATGATCCCACACTCATACACACTCATTCACACACACACTACGGCCAATTTAGTTGATCAATTCCCCTCTAGAGCATGTGTTTTTACTGTGGGGGAAACTGGAGCACCAAGAGGAAATCCACGCCAACACAGGGAGAACATGCAAACTCCACACAGAAATGCCAACTGACCCAGTCGGGACTCGAACCAGCAACCTTCCTGCTGTGAGGCAACAGTGCTAACCACTGAGCCACCGTGCCGCTTATATATAAGACATCAACCCTTATATAAACACTAGTAATATACTATACTATGTGTACTCGGTGTGTCAAAGTGAAGTGATTCTGTTCTGAACATTATTTTGGTATTATTGGACTCTTAAACAGCACATACTGATGGTCATGTTTACATCTCGCTTGCAGTTTTTCTTTGACCTTGACTCGGGGTTGTGTCTGGAATCCTGGAGCTGGACTGATATTGGCAGATGCTATCAGTGGAGTCTCTGATGAGCTCAACATCTGACTCTGAGGACTCACTGCTGGACAAACTCATCACACACACACACATACACACACGCATGCACGCACGCACACACTCACGCACGCACGCATGCAGTCATGCGCACACACACACACACACACACACACACAACCACAGCAGCTCATTTTCATTATTACTGACATCTGTCACTGACTCTACTGAACAAACACAGTTATTAATATGTTGGAGGCGTTCTGGTAAGCGTGTGTATTCTGGCTGTAAACTCCTCCATCTGTGCACTGATCTGGAGAAAACCTTCCTTCATTACATTACTTCACTGCAAAGTTGATGTCCTCGTCAAATCCAATTAAAGTGTTTACGCCCCGAAAAAAATTAAAAAAATTAAAAATAAAATAGAAAGATAAATACATAACAAATATAAAATAAAAGAAAAATAAAGAAAAATAAAAGAAAAAAAATTAAGAAAAAGATTAATAAAAAAACGTATAAAATAAAGAAATAAAACAATTAAACAGAAAATAAAAAAGTATGATAATTAATAAAGTAAAATAAAATGTAAAAATAAATAAAACAAATAGATAAATAAATAAAATAAGAATAAAAAATAAGCATAAATAAAAATAATAACATAAAACTAAATAAAATGAAAAAAATAAGCAAAAGAAATAAACATAAAATAAAAATAGAACGATAATTAAAAAATAATATAAAATAAAATAATACAAATTTATAAAATAAAAAATGTAAATAAAACAAATGAAAATTAATAAATAAAATAAAATTCAAATAAATAAAAATAAAATAATAAATAAAAATAAAAATAACAAAATTAAACGAATAAAATTGAAAGAAAATTCAAATAAAGCAAATAAAGATAAATAAATTAAATGAAATTAAATAATAATAAAATATTAAAAATATTTAATTAAATATATAAAATAAATAAAAATAAAACAAATAAATCATAAAATACATAAATAAAATAATAAAGGAAAATAAAAAAATTACAACATAATAATAATAATAATAATAATAATAATAATAATAATAATAATAAAATTATATATTTACTAAGCCCACATTTATCTAATTATTGTCATCTGAACGCTCAGTCACCGTTTCGCCCTGCTGACCGAAGTTTAACCCCAGGATCTTCAAGAAAGGCTTTTCCTCTCATTAGTGAATGGTAAGCAGCTTTAGATGAAAATGTCTGCAGGACGCTGCTAATGAACTGCTGATGATGGGAAACCTGCACATTTCACACATTATTCACTAGTGTGTTTGACCTCAGAGGAATAAGCAAGGAAATGTGGAAACTAATGCAATGATTTATATACTGTGTGCAGCATCCAGACCTTTTCTTTATTTACATTGCACTGCTGTCAATAGCATGACAAAGTGGTGCATTTAACTGAACGCTTTTACTTCATATCAATGCCAAATATGCAGGGAATCAAAGGCAAAGTGACATTTACCTCCGGAGTTAATGCATCTGAAAGTGCAGTCTTTGTTTTGCTCGGAGGCTAAACTGCTGAAGCTTCATCAAGCTCCATTATGAATAGTAATATCTGTCTTTCCACTGCTGCTCCGGTGAATTGGGGTTTAGGCTTCGACTAACTCAATTTATGATATTAAACATTGGGTTTTTACAGACACGAGGTCCAGAATTAACTGGCAGTGGCACAAATACGGCCATAAATATTTATTACTGCACCTAGAAAACTGGATTTGGCATGATTTTCATTTCACAATCAATATGTTTTTATTTAGTGGCTCATCTTCATGCATATTTTTGGGTCAGTCAAATGGTGAGTCCAACTTTGTCATAACAAATATTATGCTGCTTTTGCAGGGGCAATAATAATAATATATATAAATAATCAAACAAACAAATAAAACATATAAATAAATAAATAAATAAATAAATAAATAAATAAATAAATAAATAAATAAAAAAAAAAATAAAAAAATAAATAAATAAATAAAAAAATAAAAAATAAATAAATAAATAAATAAATACTAAATGTAGCATGTATGTAAGTCCAAATGTCACTTTGTCAAAATGTTTTTGACAATATTTTGAAACAAGAATAGGGGAATCCAACAGTATAAGCACAATTATTACGTTTCTATGCATACCCCCCCCCCCCCATAATAAATAAATTAAAAATAAAATAATTAACAATTTAATGAATTAAATAATAATAGAAAATATATAAATAATATTATAATATTAAATAAAATGGTAAAATAATAAAATAAAATAAGCAAATATATCAAAAAACATATTAAATGTTTGCTTGCAAGTGCAAATGTGACAATGATTTTGACCATTTTTTGACAAAATGCCTCAATTTTCTTGCATCAATTGGTAAATCCAACAGTATCATCACAATTATTATGTTCTTTTTCCATGGGCCACCCAAAAATAGATGAATTAAAAAATAATAAAGTAAAATAAAATAATTAAATAATTAATGAATAAAATAATAATAGAAATTGTAAAAATAATAAAATAAAATACAGAAAATTTATTAAATAAAATATAAGATTAAATAAACAAATAATTAATTAAATGAATGAATAAATAAATAAATGCATGAATGAATGAATGAATGAATGAATGCCTGCAAGTGCATATGTGATTTTGACAAAATTTTTGACAAAATGCCACAATTTTGTTCAGTCAATTGGAGAATCCAACTGTGGAAAATCATCACAATTATTATGTTTCTTTTGCATGGGTCACCCAAAACTAAATGAATTGAAATAAATTATAATAGTTAACTAATTCATAAATAAAATAATAATAGAAAATATAAAAATAATAAATAAAATGGGAACATAATAAAATAAAATAAGCTAATAACAATAAATAAATGAATAAATAAATAAATAAATAAATAAATAAATAAATAAATAAATAAATAAATAAATAAATAAATAAATAAATAATTGCAAGTGCAAATGTCCCTTTGACAATGTTTTTAACAAAATTTTGACAAAAATGCCACAATTTTGTTGCATCGATTGGTGAATCCAACAGTATCATCACAATTATTTTGCACCTCTTGCAAGGGCCTAAAAAATAATAATAATTAAATAAAATACAATTATTTAATTAAATAATAAAATAATATGGGCAGTGGGTGCTCCGGTTTCCCCCACAGTCTAAACACATGTGCTATAGGGCAATTGATGAACTAAACTGACCGTAGTGTATAAGTGTGTGTGATCATGAGTGTGTATAGGTGTTTCCCAGTACTGGGTTGCAGCTGGAAGGGCATCCGCAGTGTAAAACATATGCTGGATAAGTTGGTGGTTCATTCCGCTGTGGCGACCCCTGATAAATAAGGGACTAAGCTGGAGAAAAATGAATGAATAATTAAATGAATGGACACACACCTTTTGCAAAGCTCCCTTGGAATATTAATTATTCTGAAAAGTGCCACAGAAATAAAGTTGAACTGAACTGAACATCATATATGTTTACAGTGCACAGCCTTCACACTCCGTTGGCTTTAAATGTGTGTGTGTGTTGTTTTTGAAGAGTTGTGCTGTGAATGATTGCTGGTCACTGGAGCTCATGAATGAGTCTTCATCCGAGTGTGAGTCCACCAGAGATCTCCAGCCCATCAGACGCAGTGTGTGTTTGTCACTCCAGTGGACAGCACATCTACACAGTGCTAGAGCTAATGAGCCGGATACTGCACATAGACACACACACACACAGACACACACACGCACACACGCACACACACACACACACACACACAAGCACACGCACGCACACACACACACACACACACACACACACACACATGAACACACACACGCACATATACATTAATACACACACACTCTGAAACTGTCCTGAGATCAGAGATGAGGGCCGCTTGCTGACTAATGTAGCATCATGCCAGCCGGCAGAGAGTGGCACAGGCCTCGTGCTGAGCCCATCATCTGCAGGAAACCTGCGAAATGGGACATCGTTTCATGGTCCGGCAGTTTCCCTCTTACTTTTCCATCCGGAGAAAAGTGTGAAGAAGAAAACCCCAAACATGAGTTCATGATCAAATGAAACTTTAATGACCTGTTGACTGTGAAACTGCAGAAGCGTTTGCATGATGTGTATTTGCAGACATGAATGACTCTTGTTGAGTTACTTTACTCAGGTGCAGCATGTCCACCTCTCAGATGATACAACAGGTAAAAACTAAACAACTGCATAACAACAAGCTGGAAAAAACTGAAGACTGCACAGCATCAGTGCCCTAGCAACCACTGTCATTTCCACCCTACACACAAACATATATCCAATTGATAGAAACAAGGCATTATCAATCACTCACAACACCCTAGCAACAGCATAGCAATTTCCTAGAAACCACCTGAATTACTTTAGCAAATCCATAGCTTTGCCTTTGATTCCACACAGTACATGGTAACAACTGCATGGCAACATCCAAGCAACCAACCCAAATACCTTAGCAACTGCTTAGCAACACCTTAGTAACCACAAAACTCGCTGTAACAATACATAGCATTGTCTTAAAAACTAACCAGTACATGTTAACAACTTCATAGCAACATCCAAGCAACCAACCCAATTACCTTAGCAACAGCTTAGCAACGCCATAGTAACCACTGAACACTATAACAATGCATAGTGTTGTCTTAGAATCTAAGCAGTACATGGTAACAACAGCATAGCAACACCCAAGCAACCAACCCAAATACCTTAGTAACTGCTTAGCAACGCCCTAGTAACTACCCAAAACACTTTAGCATCATCTTAGAAACTCACAGGTACGTGTTAACAACTTCATGGCAACATCCAAGCAACAAACCCAAATACCTTAGTAACTGCTTAGCAACACCCCATTAACCACCCAAAACACTTTAGCATTGTCTTAGAAACTAACCAGTACATGTTAACAACTGCATAGCAACACACAAGCAACCAACACAAATACCCTAGCAACTGCTTAGCAACACCCCAGTAACTACCCAAAACACTTTAGCATTGCCTTAGAAACTAACCGGTACATGTTAATAACTGCATGGCAACACCCCAGCAACCAACCCAAATACCTTAGCAACTGCTTAGCAATGCCTTGGTAATCACCCAAAACACTTTAGCATTGTGTTAGAAACTAACCAGTACATGTTAACAACTTCCTAGCAACATCCAAGCAACCAACCATATTACCTTAGCAACTGCTTAGCAACGCCTTAGTAACCACCAAACACTCTATGACAAAGCTTAGTGTTGTCTTAGAAACTAACCAGTACATGGTAACAATTGCATGGCAACACCCAAGCAACCAATCCAAATACCTTAGCAACTGCATAGCAACGCCTTAGTAACTACCCAAAACCCTTTAGCATTGTCTTAGAAACTAACCAGTACATGTTAACAACCTCATAGCAACATCCAAGCAACCAACCCAAATACCCTAGCAACTGCTTACCAACACCTCAGTAACTACCCAAAACCCTTTAGCATTGCCTTAGAAACTAACAGGTACATGTTAATAACTGCATGGCAACACCCAAGCAACTAACCAAATACCTAAGCAACTGCTTAGCAACGCCTTAGTAATCACCCAAAACACTTTAGCATTGTGTTAGAAACTAACCAGTACATGTTAACAACTTCATAGCAACATCCAAGCAACCAACCCTATTACCTTACCAACTGCTTAGCAACGGCTTAGTAACCACCAAACACACTATGACAAAGCATAGTGTTGTCTTAGAAACTAACCAGTATATGGTAACAATTGCATGGCAACATCCTTACAACCAACCCACATACCTTGTTAACTGCTTAGCAACGCCTTAGTAACAACCCAAAACACTTTAGCATTGCCTTAGAAACTAACCAGTACATGTTAATAACTGCATGGCAACACTCAAGCGAAAGACTCAAATACCTTAGCAACTGCAAAGCAATACCCTAGCAACCAGACAAATGCCCTGGATATCAGTCACCCGAAATGCTACATTTGGATCCTTCAGTAAGCGCAGCTGCACAGTTAAACATGATCTCCGGCAAAGCTGCATCATCGCTGAACTGAATTCACTCCAGAATTGATTAATTTTTGATTCATTCATGTTTTTATTTCCACTTTGCTTTGAAACTTTTCTATTGTATAATGTCACATGCCAAAAACTGTGCCATGACCTGAAACAACCCAAGCTCATTCTGAAAAAGTAGCCCCGCGGACGTTTCTGGAGACCGCGATTTACGTGGCCGGAGGTACGTATGGACGCGTTTAGTTTTTTTCGAGCGAACGCTGCGGGGCGGTGTGGCGCCGCTCCGCTCCTCCTCTTCGCGCTCGCCGGCCGACGGCTCGCCTCCGAGTGGAGGGCTTTCCCGATGCAACCAGTTTGTCCGCTTAGCTCACAGCGTTGGAGCCGGCCGCGGGGACGACGACTGGGATCGAGTCCGGGGAACAGCCAACACAATCTCACGGCAATTCGTAACTTTTTCATTTAGTGGCTAATTCGTATGAATTCATACGATCTAATTCATACAATTTAGTACGATTTGCTTATCCCCCAATGACAGTTGGGGTTAGGGGTGGGGTCAGGTGCCACGCCTCCTTTTTAAAATCGTACCATTTCGTACGACTGAATTCGTACGAATTAGCAACTAAACTGGCAAAACGTAAAATACTAAGTTTTCTCGTGAGATCAGGCTGGAACAGCAGGTTCCAGAAATCAGGTAAGATTAAAAAACGGAATCCGAAAAATAAGGGCGAGAACGTGGCGGGATCCTAAAACGCGGTCGAAATCGAAGACGAGAGCTTTGGCTTTTTTTGTTTTGTTTTTCTGGACGGCTTTTGCAAACCGTCGCTCGGGTTTAGGGAAGGAGGAGGGAAGGAAGAGGAGGGCGGCCGGGTCGGCGAAAACAAAAAACGCTCGAATACGTACCTCCCGTGACGTATCTCGCGGTCCGCAGAAACATCCGCGGGGCTACGTTTCCACAATGAGCCCGGGTTGACCTTAAAGCCATATGAAACTGGTTTTATAACGGAGCACACTTCACATGAAGCTCCTGAGTGCTACATTTGTGAGACCAATATTAATTTAAACTACATCTTCCCTCATTTTCTCTAACACACACATCACACAAACTGAAAGCGGTCCAAAAGGTTTTCACAGCTTCAGCAGCTCGGCTCCCCGTGGATTTGGACTCTGTGGAACAAGGATCTTCTTGACCAGTCAGAGCTCTTATTTCATGTCAGCCTCTGGACGTCTGGCGTGGGGATAAGTCTATTCAGAGGTTAGCCAAACGCCAGTCGGTTTTCAGTCTCCAAGCTCTGGACTCGGACTCCTCGTTCCCATCAGATGTAAAGCACAGAGTCTCTCTCTGAAGCAGTGACATTGGCTGGTCAGCGTTTCAGTTTCCCGAAGAGAAAGAAAGCAAGATTGGTATCTCACCTTCAAGGGCCCAGAGGAAAATTACATTTAAATTTGAGATTGGCGACCCTCTTCTCCTTCGGAGCATTGTGAAAATGAAATTAATGGCCCATGGGTACGACTCCAGGGTCTGAGGAGAGAGATGAATCAAAAAGAGCATTCATTTTTTTTTTTTTTTGCTGTGAAGGAAATGTATAGGTGACTTTCTGGGAACGGAGAGAGGAATGAAGGCCAAGAACGTTCAAAAACACGACGTAATTGAGATGGAGGGGAAGCCGGAGATAGAGCGAGGAACAGAAGGAAAGTCTTGATATTTGCTCTTTCCCCCCTCTAGCTGTAATTAACACAGGCTGGCTCTCTCCATAAATCAACACCTGTGCAGCTTTCACAACAGCTTCACCACAGCTTCCCTCTGGAGGGCCATCAGAAGACCTCAGCGTGAGCACATTCATCTGCAGCTTCTACTAACTTGTAAAAATTATTTCAGCCAAAGTAAGACCCAAAAATGTCATGTGACCTGACCTTTTATTTTGGAATATCAGCATGAGTCTGCTCCAGATTGCAGCTACCGCCAATTTATACAGGAGTTCAAGTGAACTCAAGTTGATCTGTATAGTCGCAATAATCATCGTTCCAAAGCAGCCTTACAAAATCTGCCTGCTAATACATTACAGTCAAAATCAGAAAAGTGAAGGAGTTGTGTTTAGGGTGGACAGTTAACCAACAAAATAACAACATAGTCAATATATTTAATATATAGTTATCTTTATACAATATACAGTTGAAGTCAGAATTATTAGCCCCCATTTGAATTTGTATTATATTTCCCAAACGATGTTTAACAGAGCAAGGAAATTTTCACAGTATGTCTGATAATATTTTTTCGGTAACCCTTTACAATAACAGTACATGAATAATGATGTATTAATATGTAAACTAAACATTACTTTATTATGAATGAATGATGAGTTAAGGTATGCACTAATTATGAATTAACTTTAACTACAACATGATTCACATGAGTTCATGTGTGAATAATGGCTACCTTAATTACTTGTTAGTTCATGATTGTTTGTTAATTAATGTATTAATTACCACATTAGTTTATGCTTAATTTAACCATGATGAACTCATGATATGTTAATGTATAATTATGTTGTGACTTTACTTGGAGGGGCACATCATCATTAATTGATTCTTAACTATTCATGAACTCCTTATGCACGTCCAACTAGTGAGTTTACACTGAATAACAATAGAAAAGTGTTCTGTCAACATCAACATGAAGAGGAGTTCATAAGTAGTTAAGGATGAGTTAATAGTGATGTGCCCCTCCAAGTAAAGTCAAGACATAACTATACATTAACAGCTCATGAGTTCATGTTGGTTACATTTAGCCTAAACTTAAATGTTAATTAATACATTAATTAACAACATGTACTAACAAGTAATTAAGGTAGTCGTTATTTACACATGAACTCATGTGAATCATGTTGTAGTTAAAGTTAATTCATAATTAGTGCATACCTTAACTCATCATTAATTCATAATAAAGTAATGTTTTAGTTTACATATTATTAGATCATTATTCATGTACTGTTATTGTAAAGTGTTACCATTTTTTCTTCTGGAGAAAGTCTTGTATTATTTCGGCTAGAATAAAAGCAGTTTTAAATTTTTTAAAAGTCATTTTAGGGTCACAATTACCAGCCCCTTTAAGCTAATTTTATATTTGACTGTCTACAGAACAAACCATCGTTATACAATAATTTGCCTTATTACCCTAACCTGCCTAGTTAACCTAATTACCTTAGTGAAGCCTTTAAATGTCACTTTAAGCTGTATAGAAGTGTCTTGAAGAATATCTAGTCTAATATTATTTACTGTCATCATGACAAAGAGAAAATAAATCAGTTATTAGAGATGAGTTATTAAAACTATTATGATTAGAAATGTGTTGAAAAAATCTGCTCTCTGTTAAACAGAAATTGGGGAAAAAATAAAACAGGGGGGCAAATAATTCTGACATCAACTGTATATGGCCAGTTCTCCACTGAGTGGTACATTACAGTACAGTACTGGTCAGTACGGGTCCCCTTTATCAGGCTTGCGTTTCCACTGCCCAATGGTACTCTTTTGGTGGGCTTGTGTGCGACAGAAAGTTTCAGTCGACATCATAGACAAACAATAGAACAGGCGTGTAGTCATTGCATGCAAATTGTAAGTGTTGAGGGTACAAACAAGTTCACAACAACAACAACAACAACAAAAGAGACACTTTTGCTTTGTTTCTGCAGTCCAGGGGCTGATTTACCGCTGTGAATGTAATCATGGTCACCAGTGAGACGTCTGCTCTACATGACGTCGCACACACACGAGGGAGCAGCTGAGCATGTGAACATCTGATGCCTGAGATTGAGAAGTGTGCTGAGCTGCTGAGGTTTGCAGGATTTAAGCCCTGATCAGATCACACATCTGCAAACATTGTGCAAACACGTGTGCGATCTGCTGTCAGATCTCTAATCTGGCTGATTAATACTTTCTTTTGCTTTTGAAAGCAGTTTTTACCTTAGCAACTAAACTGTCCAATCACATTAGAAAAAGAAGCACCCTAGCAACAGTGCAAAACACCCTAGTAAATGAATAGGAACAAACTAATGCTAAATCTTATTGTGGGGTAGTTATTTATTTATTTGGGCCGATAAGTAGCAACCTAGCAACCATGTAAAACACCTTAGCAACACCTTAGAAACTTAACAGCAACTCATACAGAATATCATTAAGGGGTGGACTTTTAATTTGGGCCAATATGAAACGACCTAGCAACCATGTAAAACACCTTAGCAACACTCTAAAAACTTAATAGCGACACACTTATGCAGACAATTACTGAGGGGTGGAGTCTTCTGATTTGGGCCAATATGAAACGACCTAGCAACCATGTAACATAAGTTAGCAACTACCTAAAAACTTAATAGCAACACACTTTATGCAGACAATTATTAAGGGGTGAAGTCTTCTGATTTGTACTAATATGAAATGACCTAGCATCCCTAGCAACATTAAACAACCTAGCAACCATGTAAAACACCTTAGCAACACCCTAAAAACTTAATAGCGACACACTTATGCAGACAATTACTGAGGGGTGGAGTGTTTTCATTTGGGCCAATATGAAATGACCTAGCAACCATGTAAAACACCATAGCAACACCCTAAGCGTAATAGCGACACACTTATGCAGACAATCACTGAGGGGTGGAGTCTTTTCATTTGGGCCTATATGAAATGACCTAGCAACCATGTAAAACACCTTAGCAACACCCTAAAACGTAATAGCGACACACTTATGCAGACAATTATTGAGGGGTGGAGTCTTCTGATTTGAACTAATATGAAATGACCTAGCAACCCTAGCAACATGAAACAACCTGTCAACCATGTAAAACACCTTAGCAACACCCTAGAAACTTAATAGCGACACACTTATGCAAAATATTATTGGTTTGATTTGGGCTAATATGAAATGACCTAGCAACCATGCAAAACACCTTAGCAACACCCAAGAAACACACTAATACAGAATATTAATGACAAGGTGAGCTCTTTTTATTTGGGCCAATGAGAAACAAGCGTGGAACCAAGTAAAATACCTTAGCAACACCCTAGCAACTTAAAAGCAATTCATTTATACATGATATTATAGAGGGGTAAACTGTTTTGGTTGGGGTAAATAAGAAACAACATGTCAACTGTGTAAAACACCTTAGCAACACACTAGAAAACTAATAGTGACACACTTATACCTAATGTTGTTGATAGGAGTCTTTTGCTTCAGGCTAATAAAGAACAACCTAGCAACCATGTAAACCATCTTAGCAACACCCTAACAACTTAAAAGCAATTCATTTATACAGAATTTAATTGAGGGGTGGAGTCTTTTGATATAAGCTAATAAAAACCAGCCTAGCAACTAATGTAAATCACCTTAGCAATACCCTACAAACTTTATAGCAACACACTTATGTAAAATATTAGTGAGTGGTGGTCTCTTTTGATTTGAAGCAATAAGAAAAAAACCTAGCAACCATCTAAAACACCTTAGCAACACCCTAGAAACACACTTAGAATAATATTGACGAAGTGTTTTTTTTGTTTTTTTTTTGTTTAGGCCAATAATAAACAACCTGGCAACCACGTAAAACACCCTAGCAACAGACTAGACACTTAATAGCAACACACTTATACTGGATATCATTGAGGGATGGGCTTTGTTATTTGAGCCAATACGAAACAACCTAGCAACCATTTAAACCACTTAGCAACACCCTAGAAACCTAATAGCAACACACTTGTTCAAGATATTACGGGGTAGTGGGCTCTTTTGTTTAAGGCAAATAAGAAACAACCTAGCAACCATGTAAAACACCCTAGCAACTTCATACAAACACACGGACACAGAAAAGAGGATGGATTCTTTGGATTTGGTCCAATAGGAAACAACCAATTAGCAACTATTAAAAATCAACCTAGCAACATAAAAGCAACACACTAATGTAGAATATTCTGAAGGGTGGTGTCCCTTGATTTGAGAAATTTTAATAAATGTAGACATCTGGAATTAATTCTTGTACATCAAATAAATGAACAAACAGCTCATTTAAGGCTTTTGTTAATACTAATAGACAGAAGTCTACTGTACCCACTGTGATGAGTGTTCGGGATTCAGAAGCGGGAACAGTCTAAATGGAGCAGATTAAACATAAATAACAGTAAGTGTGGATGAACGTTGAAGCGAGTTTTTGAAAGTAGCACAAACAGAAGAAATCAGAGAAGGCTTGATCTCTCCAGTGCAGCGTGTTTCTTCAAAGGCATCGCAGCTCTTGTGTAAAGGCACTGAGGCAGTAGACTAGCTTAAAGAAGGGCTGTTAGAAGATACTTTAGAGAGGTTCATGCCTAAAACAAATGAAGAAAGTCTGCATGTCGATGTAGGACATACCCTCCGGTTTATTCATATTAGAGCCTTAATCTTTAGAACTTTAATATTAACCAGCATCAAATCACTGCCTTAAAGGGGTAGTTCACTCAGAAAACTGTCTATCTGTCTGTCTGTCTGTCTGTCTGTTTGTCTCTATCTATCTATCTATCTATCTATCTATCTATCTATCTATCTATCTATCTATCTATCTATCTATCTATCTATCTATCTATCTATCTATCTATCTGTCTGTCTGTCTGTCTGTCTGTCTGTCTGTCTGTCTGTCTGTCTGTCTGTCTGTCTGTCTATCTATCTATCTATCTGTCTCTCTGTCTATTTATCCATCCACCTGTTTCACCATCTCTTTATCCATTCCTCACCATATCCATTCATCTATCTATCCATCCATTTAACCATTAATCTCTTTCTCCATCCATCCATCCATCCACCCATCCATCCATCCATCCATCCATCCATCCATCCATCCATCCATCTATTTGTTAATCCATGCACCTGTTTCTCCATCTCTTCATCCATTCCTCCATCTATTTATCTAAGTCTGTCCATCCGTCCATCCATCTAAACAAACAAACAAACAAACAAACAAACAAACAAACAAACAAACAAACAAACAAACAAACAAACAAACAAACAAACAAACAAACAAACTTTCATCTATCTATCTGTTTCTCCATCTCTTTATTCATCTGTCTCACCATCCATCCATCCATCCGTCCGTCTGTTCTTCCATCCACCTGTTTCTCCATCTCTTCATCCATTCCTCCATCTATCTGTCTGCCTCACCATCTATTCATTAATCCATCCATCCATCCAAACAAACAAACAAACAAACAAACAAACAAACAAACAAACAAACAAACAAACAAACAAACAAACTAACAAACAAACCTCTATCTATCTGTTTCTCCATCTCTTTATCCATCTGTCTCACCATCCATCCATCCATCCATCCATCCATCCCTCTGTCTGTTCTTCCATCCACCTGTTTCTCCATCTCTCTATCCATTCCTCCATCTATCTATCCACATCCATCCATCCATCCATCCATCCATCCATCCATCCATCCATCCATCCATCCATCCATCCATCCAAACATTCATCTATCAATCTGTTTCTCCATCTCTTCATCCATTTCTCCATCTATCTGTCTGTCTCACCATCTATTAATCAATCAATCAATCAATCAATCAATCAATCAATCAATCAATCCATCCATCCATCCATACAGTCCATCCATTCACACCTTGGTCAAGAAAAATACAGAATGTTCTTTTAATCATGAATCATAATTTTTTCTTCTTCAAAAGTATCATTTCTATGACAACAGCAAAATAAACAATCAAATGGAATAATCCTTTTGAATAATTATAAATAAATCTACATATCCATATTAAGTAAAAATGAAATGTGCACCACATCACGAACTAAAATTGCATTTAACTGGTTATGCACTATTTAAAGACCAATTATACTTCTCAAAATACTCCACAAATAATGCTTTAATGTTTGCCCCTTTTAGGCTTTGATTCTAATTTAGCGATTTTGGCTTTAAATTTAAATGAGATTGTGCTCTTTTTAAAAGAGGGTGGAGCTACAAATGCCTGTGTGTCAGCATAGTGGCAGATTCAGAAAACAAGACTGACCTCAGAGAGATGGTCATATGTGGGTGGGGCTTTCCCTGTCTGATGACATGTTTTGATCAAGTCTGATTGTGACAAATACAATTAGTTCACCATTATAAGCTGGTTATATTTACATATCCACTGTGTTTTAACCTCCTTTAAAAGTGATTTTTAGATAATAGCTCCCCTTTAATCAACAACAAAAAACGTAAATAATAATAATATGCTCATGGTGGCCTCAGGATGCAGGATGGTCATTGTGTTGCAGCCATCGTTCTCCTCTGTGGTCAGTGTGACTGTAGCTTCCAGAGATTATGATGGAGCTCCTGCTCCGTGTCCAAGATAAGCCTTAAATACCATCAATCAAAACCTACTTTAAACCATATTTTGGCTGTCGCTCAGACAGCATCGATCGCGCTCACACTCCAGAGCCTTCCTTCCTCAGAGCCGCTGTTTGATTGGTGATTCAGCTTGACAGGCCTTTTTTTTCCCACTCACGTTCTTCCGCTCACAAGCATTGATTAGTGAAGATCGCTCGCATGCTCGGTGTCAATCTCACACTCTCACGGCATGGAAATCTGACAGGCGCAGCTGCCGATCTGAGGAGGATCTGGAGGAACAGGCAATGCTCCTGAGAGGAAATGAAGGTGAGAGTGATTCCTCATGGGCTGAAACACTCCATTTACAAAGCCTCTTCACTCCCAGCAACACCTTCCTCCACTAAACACTTGCTTTCCTCACAGTAATCAACTCTGCTGTGGGGGAAAACAGTTTAAAACTGCAGCGGGCCGAGCTCCTCGTCATTCGGAAAGCCTGAGAGAGTACATTTTTTGGCCTGTGTTGACTTATTTACTGCTGTAAAAGAGAATGTGCAGAAGTGTTGGACTTATAGTCAGGAGTGCAACTGCACATTTACTGATGGGTATGCGGCTTCAACTTTTGCGTGCCTCCCTTCAATCCAACTATATTTTAAAACAGGCAAGTGATAAAATGTGGAAAATATTTCCATCAATAAATTAAAGATATTTTTTCATAAAGAAATCAATATGCTTCATACTATTTCAGTTGTGTTCAGAACTGCGAAACTGTATTTTTTGAAGTAGTAAAAGGTATAATTACATTAAGCATGTTAAGTCGCAAAGAAATGCATCTCATACCACCCCAAATTTCTTCTCAATTTAATTTTCCCTCACTAAATGATTATAGCACCTTGACTAGCCTTGCTTTTGGACTTTTTGTACTACATTTGTCAAAACAAAATGATAGACATGGGAGTCCTAAAGGGCAAAAGGACATTGCAATTACTTCTCACATGCATACTGTGAGAAGTGTAAGGTCTGTCTTTGCAAGAACAATTGACTGAAACTGCTAAAAGTGAAATAAAAAAGACTGTCAAATGTTTAGTGTAAAAAAAAAACAGAAACAAACTGTGTGAAATGTTCTATTTAATTGAAATGTTATAACTTTGTTTGTAGCTACAATTAAAATATTTTTGAGCTAAGAAGTTACCAAAAGACCTGATGAATCAATATGATACATAATAAATTCATAAAAATATGTATATGGTATGAAAAATGGGGGGGAGGGGTGGAATGATTTTTTAATTTAATAAAATACAATATTATACGCGTATAAAATGCTAAATAAACATTTTTAACAATATATATATATATATATATATATATATATATATATATATATATATATATATATATATATATATATATATATATATATATATATATATTACTTGAAACTTTTAATATGGATAATTTCAAAAATAGTTTTGGCACAATGGCGCCCCCCATGTGTGGCTTTCCTATGCGCCGCATATACTGCATACCCCCTTTTTGCGCCACTGCTTATAGTGTGCCCAGATACCATACGAATGTGGGCCACTTATGCAGCACTGGTGGTATTTCTTTGGCCCAGACAAAATGAATGTGAGCCTGAAGTGGCCCACTTGTACAATGCCAGAGGGGAGGCAAATATTCAAATTCATATATGGGCCATTTAAGGCAAATATTTGCCACTTATAGCAAAATGTAATCTGAATGTGAGCCTAATGTGGCCCATGTGGAAATTGACCAATTTGGCCCAAATGACAGAGGATGAATGTGGGCCACAGTTGGCAAAAATGTGGCATGGTCATTTAAGGGTGATCTGTGTCTAAACTTAAAGTGCCTCACATGTGTAGGTGCAAATGTGGACCGCCCTAGAGCCATCATTCCATTCAGTATGTGGTCCAGTATGTGGGTCAGAATAAAAGTTCTGGTTCATTTGGTTGAATTCTGGCTGATATGTGATAGTGTTCTGGCTTAATTGTGGCCCAGATCTGGCAAACAGGAGCGGACCACCCAAGTGCCATCATTCCATGCTGTATGTGGGCCGGATGTAAGTGTCTGGTGTGGGCCGGATTTGAACCACATGAATTTTGCTAGCTGGGTGGAGTTTTGGACCGTATGTGTGCATAGTGAGCAGATTGTTTGATTGATTTTTTTTTTATTGAAAAACACAAATAAACTATCTTTAACAATTCAATTATTTTATCTGCAGTGGACTGAGCTGCTTGTCATTCAGAAAACCTCTGGGAGAGTACATTAGCTGGCCTGTGTTGACTTATTTACTGCTGTAAAAGAGGATGTGCTGAGGTGTTGAACTTATAGTGTGCCCAGATAGCATACGAATGAGGGCCACTTTAGGCAGTTATGCGGCACTGGTGGTCTTCCTTTGGCCCAGACAAAATGAATGTGAGCCTGAAGTGGCCCACTTTTACAATGCCACAGGGGAGGCAAATATTCAAATTCATATATGGACCATTTAAGGCAAATATTTGCCACTTATAGCAAAATGTAATCTGAATGTGAGCCTAATGTGGCCCATGTGGAAAATGACCAATTTGGCCCAAATGACAGAGGACAAATGTGGGCCACAGTTGGCAAAAATGTGGCATGGTCATTTAAGGGTCTAAACTTAGTGGCTCACAGGTGTAGTTGCAAATGTGGACCGCCCTAGAGCCATCATTCCATTCAGTATGTGGTCCAGATGTAAGTGTCTGGTGTGGGCCAGAATAAAAGTTCTGGTTCATTTGGTTGAATTCTGGCTGATATGTGATAGTGTTCTGGCATAATTGTGGCCCAGATCTGGCAAACAGGAGCGGACCGCCCAAGTGCCATCATTCCATGCTGTATGTGGGTTGGATGTAAGTGTCTGGTGTGGGCCGGATTTGAGCCACATGAATTTTGCTAGCTGGGTGGAGTTTTGGACCATTTGTGTGCATAATGAAAAGTTTGTTTGACTGATTTTTTTATTGAAAAACACAAATAAACTATCTTAAAAAAAATTAATTAATAAATAAATTATATTTTATTTATTTAAATAAATAAATATATATATATATATATATATATATATATATATATATATATATATATATATATATATATATATATATATATATTGTTTTTTTTTTTTATCTGCAGTGGACTGAGCTGCTCGTCATTCAGAAAACCCCTGGGAGAGCACATTAAATGGCCTGTGTTGACTTATTTACTGCTGTAAAAGGGAATGTGCTGAGGTGTTGAACTTTTAGTATGAATCACTTGCAAGATAAAATAAAGCCACAATTTTATGACCTCTTTAAAGAACCCTAGTTAAGCTGTTGAAAAGTGGTTATTGCAGTCACTAACTGCACTGATGCTATGAAGGCTGTATTTTTATAGGTTTTATGCAGCACTTCCAGTTTTCAGGTTTCAAAGACTGAGAATGGATTTAGCAATGCAGCAGAATTTGGACTTTTATTGGTAAGGATTTTGCACTGATTCATTAAAATATTAATTGAATGATTAATTAAAATCAATTGTTCAAAGCGCTCATTAATGAACAGCGTGAGTCAATCATTTAACTGATTTGTTTTAAAAAGTAATTAACTTAGGAAAAAACTATAAGTGAATCCCTGAGTTATTAATCTAAACTTTTTAGTTAAAATTCATTCAATAAATGACTCTTAAGTGAGTCAGTAAATCATTCATTCATCTGATTTGTTCGAAACACCAATTCATTCAGGAGCAACTTGTGAGAGAATCAGTCGTACGACTACTTTGCTCAAAATGCCGATTCATTGAATAATGACTCACAAGTGAGTCAAAGAATCATTCAATCAACCCATCTGTTCAAAACACTGACTCATTGATGAGCAACGTAGAATTGAGCCACTGATTCATTCATTCAACTGACTTTTTAAAAACAGCTGATTTATTCAGTGTTGAATTATGAGTAAGTGAATGAATCATTAATTCATCTAATTTGTCCAAAACACTGACTCATTTAGGAGCAACTCATTTGTGATTCAATGAATCATTCAAATATTGTGTTCAAAACACTGAATCATTACCAGACAACTTATAATTGAGTCATTCGTTTAACCAATTCATTAAACAATTTATTCAGTCAAAAAAAAAAACTCGAGCAAAACTTTGAATCATTCATTTAACCCTTTTGTTCAAAATACAGATTCATTCATGAGTCAGTTAATCATTCACCTGATTTGTTTGTACACAGACTTGTTCTAAAACAACTCATAAGTGAATCAATGAATCAGTCAAGTCACTGAATTATTCATTTAGCTATTTAGTTCAAAATACTGGTTCATTCAGTAATTCCTCATGAGTGAGTCAAAGAATCATTCATCCAACCAATGTGCTCAAAACACTGAACCATTGATTTAAAAACTTATAACTGAGTCACTGATTCATTCATTCAACTGATTCAAAAATATTCAGTCAGGAACAACTTGAATAAATCACTGAATCATTATTTAGTTCAAATGCTGACTCATTCAGTAACTACTCATGAGCAAGGCAATGAATCATTTATTTAACTGGTTTATTTGAATACTGAGTCATTCTGGAACAACTCTTAAGTGAATCAATAAACCAGTCAAGTCACTGAATCATTGTTTAGCTCAAAATGCTGATTCACTCAGTAATGACTCATGAGTAAGTCAATGAATCATTCGTTCATCTGATTCGTTCAAAACATTGATTCATTCAGTGACAACTCTTAAGTGAGTCACTGACACATTCCTTTAGTTGAGTCATTCAAAACACTGATTCATTCAGGAACAGATCTGCTATTCAAATCAAACTAATCTAAACTTAGCACTGACATCAGTCATGTATTACCATTAAAAAGTCCAAAAAACTGCTGGAATAATCCACAACCATAGAAAATTATTTGTGGAAACTTGTCAGTGGAGAGGCGGGGCTTCTTTATAGAGGAGGGCGGGGTTATCAGACTGCATGACAAGATAACAGTGCAATAAGTAGTGCTTCATACTTTGGTTTTGTGTTAGTTTAATTAGTGTTTTTGCGCAGGTGCAGTAGTGCAGAAGAGCTGCTGCACATGTAATAAATCATCAGTCAGCGGATGACAGCTCTAAACGAGCACTGTCATTGGACGAGACAAGTACATCACTTTGTGTGTTAGTAAGTTGAGGCTCTGCCACGCCATCTGCGCACATTAAACTCTGCTCCAGCTGATGTGTGTGTATATTTGCGAATTCACAGCAGTGAGAAGGACTGCCGATTTATGCCATTAAGGGAGAAATGAATTGCTTGTTATCTAGGGCTGATAAATTTCTGACTGCTCGTCGTTACAGCGTTCTGCTTCATTCAGTTCCTCTGCTGCGCTTTCCTTAAAGCTAGCATGACAGCTGTGTTGATGATGGAGGTGTTAGGAGCATGCACTCTTAAAAATAAAACTTTTCTACGGGCGTGAAGAAACTTTAACATGAAACTTTCCACTGCACTAAAGTTCTAGAAGGTGAGATTTTTATAAAAACTGTCTCAATATATTTCCTCGCAGAACTGGAGAACTGAACATTTATTTTTCATTGGACTCAGTGAAAATCATATTTTGAAATATTATTAAAATCAACAAAATTCATTCATTTTTTTTCAGCTTAGTCCCTTTATTAATCTGGGGTCGCCACAGTGGAATGAACCGCCAACTTACCCAGCAAGTTTTTAAGCAGCGGATGCCCTTCCAGCTGCAACCCATCTCTGGGAAACATCCACACTCACATTCACACACACACTCATACACTACGGACAATTTAGCCTACCCAATTCACCTGTACCGCATGTCTTTGGACTGTGGGGGAAACCGGAGCACCTGGAGGAAACCCACGCGAAGGCAGGGAGAACATGCAAACTCCACACAGGAACCTAGGTTCGAACCAGCAACCCAGCGACCTTCTTGCTGTGAGGTGACAGCACTACCTACTGCACCACTGCCTCGCCCAAAAAATCAACACAATCTCACGGCAATTCGTAACTTTTTCAATTAGTGGCTAATTCTTACGAATTCGTACGATCTAATTCGTACATTTTAGTAAGATTTGCTCATCCCCCAATGACGGTTGGGTTTAGGGGTGGGGTTAGGTGCCACGCCTCCTTTTTAAAATCGTAAAATTTCTTACGACTGACTCATACGAATTTGTACGAATTAGCCACTAAACTGCCAAAACATAAAATACTTACGTTTTCTCGCGAGATCAGGCTGATTAAAATATATACGCTTTATGAATGTCTGAGTTCACTAGATTCTTTCAGGGGAGCATCCGGCTCTGTGAGCTCTTAAACTCCTCCAGAAACTGAACCTGGATGACGGAGGCTTTCAGCAGTGCTTCTGATTGAGCCCAGCCCAGGTTGATGAACTTTTTGTCTGTGTTGACTGGAGGCTTTCCTCAAGGACACCAACAAAAGGTGTACGTCACAATCACGCCCCACAAAAGCAAAAGAAATCTTGTGAAAAGAAATATTGTGGAAGTATTGTGGCGCAGGATGTCTATTCGCGCGTTTGCATTGACTTAACATGTAAATCCCTCACGCCTTATGCGCGTTTCACGTCTGGTGTGAATGCAGCATAACAATAGCAAAAGTGGATTCAGACACGCCCTTAATGCTTTTGTGCCCTGCGCTTTGCACTTTGCGCATGGATTGTCAAAACAGAGCCCTAAAT
>NC_141021.1:1750000-1762500 GCF_052040795.2 Danio rerio | reverse complement strand
GCTCCGGTTTCTAAACACAAGCGCTACAGGTGAATTGAATGAACTAAACTGGTCGTAGTGTATGAGCGTGTGTGAATGTGTATGGGTGTTTCCCATTACTGGATTGCAACTGGAAGGGCATCCGCTGCATGAAAACGAAGGATATTGAATGAATGGATGAACTTTTAGAGTTAATCAAATCTAAACCATTATGTATAATTAATAGTAGTTACAGTACAGCAGTTGTGCAATAAGCCTCTTTATATCACTCGATCTCATGCTGTCAGTTTCAAAAACAAACTTTGTTGAAGTGATGTAAGCTGAAACTGAGCTTTGATTGGCTTCATCATTTACACCCCGGGCAGATATTCAGAAACACAAACGCTGCTGATGAAGAGATCTCATCATCCGCCATCTGAACGCTTGAAGATGCAGCTGAAGAACACCTCACACACACATATCGCAGAAAACTAAAGGCTTGGACTTGAAAATTATGTTTTGAGGCAATAAAAAAGTAAAAAAACAACAACAACACAGACCCCAAACTGATCAACCTCATGTGAAGGACACCCACTGCATAATAAAAAAGGCATCTGTACATGTTAGTGCTGTATATGTCATGTAAAAATGTTATACACTGTAAAACCCAAAAGTTAAGCCAACTCAAACCATTTGAGGAAACCAATTGCTACAAACCATTTAAGTTCAAAAACAAATCCTAACAAGTACTGTGAACTTAATCCATTTGAGTAAACAAAGCAATTTGAGCACAGTAAAACCCAATAAATGGAGAACTCAAACCAACTGAGTACTGTAAAACCCAATGAGTTAAGGCAACTCAAACCGTTTGAGGAACCGATTGCTACAAACCATTGAGTTAAACTAACCTATATGAGTACTGTGAACTTGCTCCATTTAAGTTGAAGTAATGAGGCATTTAATTAACTCATTCCCCTAACACTGAGTTCAAAACTGTTTTCAAATGAGTAGAATTAACTTTCAGTAAACTTTGAGTAAACTACACTCAATTCATTTGATGAAGTTGACTGTTGGGTTAAGTCTCTTAAGTTGTTACTTCTACAGTATGGAATTGACTTTATTTGTATAGTATGTTTACAGCAGCCACAAGACCGACCTAAGTGCTTTACAACATTAAAAATACTCGATAGATAAAAATACAAATAAACCATGAAAAAAATCCAAATAGGCCTGTGACAACAAATGGGTTAGGCATATACACAGAATTACATATTTCTATTTTTACAACTAGTTTGTAATATTTAAAGAATTCCATATATTTATACATATGTGTATGTGTATATATATATGTATGTATGTATCAACCCAAGCTCATTCTGGAAACGTAGCCCTGCGGACATTTCTGGAGACCGCGATTTACGTGGCCGGAGGTACGTAAAGGCAGCGTTTGGTTTTTTTCGAGCGAACGCCGCGGGGCGGTGTGGCGCCGCTCCGCCCCTCCTCTTCGCGCTCGCCGACTGACGGCTCGCCTCCGAGTGGAGGGCTTTCCCGACGCAATCAGTTTGTTCGCCTAGCTCACAGCGTTGCGTCGGCGGAGCGGAGGCCCCGGAGGAGGAGGAGGAGCCGGAGCCGGCCGCAGTGGACGACGACCGGGATCGAGTCCGGGGAACAGCTGGTTCCGGAAATCAGGTAAGACGAAAAACGGAATCCGGACAATAAGGGCGAGAACGCGGCGGGATCCGAAAATGCGGTCGAAATCGAAGACGAGGGCTTTTGCTTTTTTTTTTGTTTTTTTTTTCCTAATCCGGCGGCTTTTCGCGCGAGAACGGTGTGGGCGCGAACGCCGCGCGCTCCCGAGAGGCGCCCGCCCGAGACTCGAAAAAGCGCGCACAGCGGCCTCTCGCGGATCCGCGAAAACAAAAAAACGCTCGAATACGTACCTCCCGGGACGTAAATCGCGGTCCGCAGAAACGTCCGCGGGGCTACGTTTCCACAATGAGCCCGGGTTGGTATGTATACATATATATGTATGTGTGTGTGTGTATATATATATATTAATTTATTGTGAGATTATGTATTTTTCTAGACTTTTTAATTTATTTAATCTTCATAATTAATTAATTAATTAAAAACTCAGATATTTGTTTAAACATTTCAAAATAAAATAATATATATATATATTGCCAAATTAGGGTGACATGGTGGCTCGGTGGTTAGCACTGTGGTCTCACAGCAAGAAGGTCCTGGCTGTGCCAGTTGTCATTTCTGTGTGGAGTTTGCATGTTCTCCCCGTGTTGGCGTGGGTTTCCTCCGGGTCCAAACACATGCTCTATAGGGGAATTGATGAACTAAATTGGCTTTCAAGAGTTGACACTTAGCTGATGATTGATTATAAAGTGTGTTTGGCATGCTGTCCCGGGAGAGAGCCCTGAGCTCATAAGATCCTCGAGCCCCGGGGTTCCCATCCAATTTGCAAGTAAAAAGGGGAGTTTGAGCTGAGGTAAATCTGAAAAACTCCCCTGCTGTAGTAGCTAATGAACAGATAGTTCTTAAGAGATAACGACTTAAGTTGCATGTATTTTGATGGAGGGACCACCATGCCACCCATCTAGGAAAGGAGGAGGAGTAGGGGTGGAAGGGGGGATTCTTAAAAATGAAGATGGCTGTTATATTGGGAATCGTCTGGTGAATCATGAATAATTCGGGACCAGCCGCAAGCAATCATACACACGTGATCCTCTCTAATATAGTTTAGACATAAACTTCACTTTGTGCACTGTGTGTGTGTGTGTGTGAGAGAGAGAGAGAATGAGTGTGTGTGGGTGTTTCCCAGTACTGGGTTGCAGCTGGAAGTGTATCCTCTGTGTAAAACATATGCTGGAATAGTTGGTGGTTCATTCCTCTGTGGCGACTCCTAAATAAAAGGACCTAGCTGAAGGAAAATTAATTAATAAATATTAGCAGATAAAAAATGTAAAATACAGACTAAAGGACTGCATTATAAAAAGTATTAGACATTAAATCTAAATTCTTTCAATGTTACAAATTACACGCATACATATATATATATATATATATATATATATATATATATATATATATATATATATATATATATATATATATATATATAGGGCGAGGCAGTGGCGCAGTAGAAGCGAGAAGGTTGCTGGGTCGCTGGTTCGTACCTTGGCTCAGTTGGTATTTTTGTGTGGAGTTTGTATGTTCTCCCTGCCTTCGCATGGGTTTCCTCCGGGTGCTCCAGGTTTCCCCCACAGTCCAAAGACATGTGGTACAGGTGAATTGGGTTGGTTAAATTGTCCATAGTGTATGAGTGTGTGTGTGAATGTGTGTGTGGATGTTTCCCAGAGATGGGTTGCGGCTGGAAGGGTATCCGCTGCGTAAAAACTTGCTGAATAAGTTGGCGGTTCATTCCGCTGATTAATAAAGGGACTAAGCCGACAAGAAAATGAATGAATATATATATATATATATATATATATATATATATATATATATATATATATATATATATATATATATATATATATAAAGCACTTAAATACCTTTTCAACACATTTTGATCTACATCTACATTTGTTTATTAAGCATATATTGAGTTAATATTGAGATTAATTTGTTTTTTAAAGGTTTTCTCTAAACCTTTCCACAGAGCCACAGACACTCTCATCCAGCCGCTGGAGCTCAGTTTGAAAACCTTAGCTTTAGACTATTTACGATCTCCAGGCCACTTGACACATTAATATAGTTTTTGTGCTGTATAATAAATCAGCGCCGCCCACCCGGACAATCAAGTCAACAATCGCAAGTCAAGTATGTTTGTGACATTTATTGCTTATTACATTATGAAAGAGCCTTTATATCATCATCTCTGTCTGCAGTGTTTGCCCAGTGATTAATCTGTCGTCTTCTGATACCATCAAGGCTTTGCATCAATATTGCATTTCTCCATCTCACAAACGCGGAGCTGTAAATACACACATCGAGACAGGAAGGTCACCGTGTCCACGGTGTGACTTTACACATCATTTGAGCACTTAAGGAAATCAGGCGCACAATTAGCCGTTCAGCGTCAGATCTGTTACCTATAGCTGCTAGTAATGGAGAAAAGTCAATCACACTTCTGGACCGCAAATGAATCAAAGGTGACATGACTAGGCATCATTATCCTGCAGAAAGATCCTGTGATCTGCTGAGACGGGGCACTTGTGTGTGTGTGTGTGTGTGTGTGATGGGGGTCGTATGGCATTTTAATTACAGAAGCTCAAACCTCTCAAATGAGAAATCGCAGCACTTTGTTTGGATAGTAAAGGTCTGGGAAATAAATGAGAAGAGCCCACATGATGTTCCTTAGGTTTGCTCTAAAAATAAAGGTCCTTTAATGCTGCGTATCAGCCGTTTAACGTCAGTCAGCGTCTTCAGTGTTCACAAAACATTTGGGGCGCAGTGTGGCGCAGGACGCGGCGCAATAGTCTTTTGGTACTCCAGCGCAGAGTTGCGCCTCGCTTACACACTGCTTAATACACACAAGAGAGCAATAGGCAAATATCTTTACATATAAAAAAATGTAAATATTAAGGATATATATAGGATATAATAAGAATAGATATAGGATATAAATATAAAGGATTAAAATATTACAAAACATATTATTTTCTAGCCTACATAAATATGAAAAATCACTGCTTTTATGCCTTCTTCATCTCAGGAGGGTTTTTCAGTTCATTCATAACAATTTGCTTTTGTATAATGTTATTATTATTAGCAGTGTTTTTTATTATATCCATATTTATATTTGTTTTATTAAAAACAAGCTTAGATTTGCCCACCTGTCAGGTTTCAGACCATGGGGCATGACAGGTGTATTTGGAAATAACTCAGTATTTTGACCACACTTGGCCATTATTGTTCATTTATTCGTTTGCTGGAAATTAGAACTGAATTTAGAAATAGTTTTGACACAAATCTTTGCGCTTAACAAACGAAATTAATTATTTATAGGCTACTTGATGTCTGTGCGTAAAGGTTTCCCTATCCAAGAGCGAAAGTGAAAGTAGATCATTTATCTGTCATTCTCACGCAGTAGATGCTCTGTTTAACAGTTTTCTGTTAATAAACTGTTAATTGTTTGCTTGTGAAATGCTCATTTTTTCCACTTAGACTTACTTTGCGTCCTGTAAATAGCGAATGCGCTCTTGGCGCGACGCAGCTGCTCTTAAAGGGAATGTGAGTTGAGACTCTAATTGGTTTATTCTCAAAACACACCTATAACTCAATAAGAAAATAAACTCAACCTATTTAGACCATGTGCCTTGGCGCAAGGCAGATTTCCCGTCCTTAAATTAGCAAAAAAATGCGTCCTGACACGCCCTGAAAGCGTTTGCGCCCTGCGTTTTGCGCTCTGCGCATGGACCGTCAAAATAGAGCCTTTGATCTCAGCACTAATGGCCCATTTCATTGTATATATACAATGTACAACTGGAAGATTTTAGTTTTTTATAATCTCAAAAAGTCCCTTTATTACCCAACATGCTTGTAATTTTAAAGATTCCTCCTAAATTAGCAAGCTAAGCTACTTTCAGCCTTGTGAATATGGTCGCACATTTTACTTTTAATTTCAACAGTTTACAAAAACAACTTTTGATTATTTTGTCCTCATAATATTTTAGTCAACAGTAAAATTCTGCATCTTTTTCAGCCTCTTCTGTGTCAGCGTGATGAGATTAACCCTTTGCATATGCATATATTAGCGCTGGTTATTTTCAGAGGGCTGTTGCTGTTATTCTGCACAGTTTGCATCAGATGCAGATTCCACCAGAACTACTGAATCCAACTTCACGTGGATATTAAGCATCGCTGTTTATCTAGCAATATGAAACAAGAGATGCAATCATTCCCTTAAGATTTCACATGGCTTTTGGAGGTTTTTCTTACCTCTAGAAAATAATGCTGGCCCGCTGGTGGGCTGCTTTGACCCAGTTGGATGGTGGTGGGCAATTTGGTGGAAAAAGCCCGGTTGATAACAGTGTCATTTCAGAGTCCTGCTGTGTGCCGGTCATCTTTATGTGCTGCTCGTCTCTGGAATCACATCACCTGTTACACAAAAGAATTCAATTTTGTTGTATTTGTGAAGAGCACTGCAGAGAAGACGTGCTTGCAAAGCAGTGCTACAACTGATTCAGATGCGTCTGATCTGATATTTTTAACCATTTATGTGGTAACTCATTGACATTACAGTATATACAGATGTGGATACCCTTCTACTGAAGACAGAAAAAACTACAGTGATCACTGAAATAATTAGAAACTGAAAAAGGTCATGTTTAATCAATAAAAGACTGAAAATCAGGTATTGCATTTGAATTGTGGCTCAACAGGAGCATTAAAAAAGCTAACTAATGAAAGTGTCTTGGGCAACATTGAAGTTAATTTACAATTTTGTTCACGTCTGGTTTGTTTTTTAAATCATAAAAGTACAAAAGTCTTGTAATAACCCAGAGTTTTTTTCTAATAAGTATTTCAATGAGTGCCCTATAAAGGGTAAAAGCAACACAGACTCATTGTGGATATGTACCCCTGTCTAGATTTCTGGAGAGTGTGAATTTGGCTGCATTTCATCTTTAAAACGAACACTGAAATTAATAAAATAAATAAATAAGCAACAGGCTGAATATGTGATGGAATCACACGGCCATGACAGCTTTTGTTTTTCTAGATTGCTTGTGAAAACACTATCAGTTGGGTTTAGGGATGATGGTGGGTGAGTCAGTCGGACCACAGCAAGCTGGCCTGGTCAGCTGAAGTGTATATTGTACCCTCTGATGTATTTGCGCTAAATACTAAAAAACTAAATAACACAATGTTGAGTTTGTCCATATCTAAACCAACATTGGGTTTAAACACCTCAGGATTTTTTGAGTGTGTTAAAAGGTTTTTGACAACAATAAAAAGTAATGTTTCTATAATATTCTTAAGATACGTTTGATATAATAAACTCTAAAAAAAATAAAATAAAAAAGCAAAAGTTGGGTTGTTTTAACCAAACATGACGTCAGTTTGGAAAAAACTAATATGTAACTGTATAATTTAAATAAAAAAAAATGAAATAAACTAAATATGTTTGACATAACCCATTCTTAAAAAAAGAAGCAAAAGTTGGGCTGTTTAGACTTCTTTTTTTTTTAAATGGGTAATACTAATCATATTTTATTCAGTGGAAATATCAACAAATATAGAAGAGACTAATTTGGAATAGTGTCATTTAAATTGCATACAGAAAAAAATAAAATAAATCTCATGTTGGGTGAAAACAACCCAGTATTTTTAGAGGGTGTGTTAAAAAGTTTCAGAGAACATTCAAAGGTAACATTTACATAACATTTTCAAGATATGTATAACATTCTAAAAAAATGCAAAAGCTGGGGTGTTTTAACCCAACATGGGGCTAGTTTAGAAGAAACTAATACGTAATAGTGTAATTTAAATGTCATACATTTTAACTGAATAAAAAAATGTTGAATATAACACATTCTTTAAAAAAAAAGAAACAAAAGCTGGGTTGCTTTAACCCAACATGTGGTCAATAATAGAAGATCAGCATTTGGAATAGTGTCATTTAAATTGAATACAAAAAATTAATAAAAATAAATTCATTCATTCATTTTCTTTTCAGATTAGTCCCTTTATTAATATGGGGTCGCCACAGCAGAATGAACCGCCAACTTATCCAGCATATGTTTTACGCAGCAGATGCCCCTCCCATCACTGGGAAACATCCATTCACAATCATTCACACACACAATCGTACACTACGGCCAATTTTAGCTTACCCAATTCACCTATACCATGTTTTTGGAGGAAACCGGAGCACCCAGGGGAAACCCATGCCAACATGGGGAGAACATACTCCACACATAAACACCAACTGACCCAGCTGGGTAAAAAAAAATGTAAAAAATAAATAAATAAATAAATAAAATAATCTCATGTTGGTAATCTCAACCGAGTATAAAAATCTCTAAAAAAAAAAAAAAAGCAAAAGCTGGGGTGTTTTAACCCAACATGGGGTCAAATATGAAAGAGTGTAATGTGGAATAATGTTGTTTAAATTAAATACAAAATACCTCAATTTGTCAATATTTTTTAGAGTTTGTGTTAAAAAGTTTCTGACAAAACTTTCAAAATTAATATTTCCATCATATATTCAGGATACACTTCATATAATACACTGAAAAAAAAGTTGGGTTGTTTTAACCCAACGTTAGGTCAATATTGAAGAGATTAATATGAAATATCAGATTTTAAAGGTAATGTAAAAATAAATTAACATAATGTTGAATTTTTCATATTTGAACCAATCTTGGGTTTAAACAACCCCGCATGTTTTAGAGAGTGTGTTAAAAATATTCTGACAATATTCCATATTTTCCGACATTATTCCATATTTTCAAGATATTTTTGATTTAATACACTCCATAAACAAAACACACACAAAAAAAAAAAAAACAAGCAAAAGCTGGGTTGTTTTAACTCAACATGGGGTCAATATGGAGGAAACTAATATGTAGTAGTGTAATTTTAGCTGAATAAAATTTAAAACAAACTAAATAATAAAGCACATTCTTAAAAAGAAGAAGTAAACGCTGGGTTGTTTATGGATTGTATATGGAATAGTGTCATTTAAACTGAATGCAAAAATAAAATACCACAATGTTGGGTATGTCCAGGTGGTTCATTCCGCTGTGGCGACACCTGATTAATAAAGGGACTGAACTGAAAAGAAAATGAATGAATATCTGAACCAATCTTGGGTTTAAACAACCCAGGATCTTTTAGAGTGTGTGTTAAAAGTTTCTGACAATATTCCATATTTTCCGATATTATTCCATATTTTCAAGATATGTTTGATTTAATACACTCCATAAACAAAACACACACACACACACACACACAAAAAACAAGCAAAACAAAACAAAACAAAACAAAAGCTGGGTTGTTTTAACTCAACATGGGGTCAATATGGAGGAAACTAATATGTAGTAGTGTAATTTTAGCTGAATAAAATTTAAAACAAACTAAATAATAAAGCACATTCTTAAAAAGAAGAAGTAAACGCTGGGTTGTTTATGGATTGTATATGGAATAGTATCATTTAAACTAAATGCAAAAATAAAATACCACAATGTTGGGTTTGTCCAGGTGGTTCATTCCGCTGTGGAGACACCTGATTAATAAAGGGACTAAACTGAAAAGAAAATGAATGAATATCTGAACCAATCTTGGGTTTAAACAACCCAGGATCTTTTAGAGTGTGTGTTAAAAGTTTCTAAAAGCATTCGTTTCCATATTTTAAAGATATGCTTGATATAACACATTCTTTAAAAAAATAAGCAACAGCTGGGTTGTTTTAACCCAATATGTGGTCCAATATGAAAGAGTGTAATATGGAGGTGTCATTTAAATTGCATACAAAAAACAACAAACAAAACAAAAACAAACCCAATGTTGGGTTTGCACATATTTGAACCAATGTAAATACCAACCAGTATTTTTTAGTGATGGTGTGTGTTAAAAGGTTTCAAAAATAAACACTCAAAAACTTCAAAAGCTGGGTCGTTTTAACCCAGCATGTGGTCAAATATGCCATTTAAATTAAATACAAAAAAAATATATATCTCAATTTTTTAATATTTGATCCAAAATTAAGTTGAAACAACCCAGCATTTGTTTAGAGTGTGTGTTAAAAAGTTTTAGAGAACATTGAGAAATGCAGATTATGATTAGCCGGCGCACTGTCTGCTCTGCAGTGCATTTCAATGAAGTCTGTTTGTGAGTTCAGCCATTGGCCATCAGCATACTAATATTTCAAAGGTCTGAAAACTTGAAATGCAGTATATAACATCATTACAGGTCACCAAACAATAGATTCTGGAGGCCGCAGACAATTGAAACACTCTGAAGCAGACAGAACTTGTCTCAGAGAAACAAAAGCTGATGCTTTAATTGGCGCCAGGATAAAAAGCTCCATCAGAAAGCGTCGCTAAAACACAGACGGTGGCTCTTTGAGCACAGGTCAAATCCCTTTCATGAGCTCATCACAACAGCCTTCAGCCCAGTGTGTTTTAACTCACAGGTAAATGGAGAATTAGCATATTTCAGCGAGTGTTATGCAATGTTTTCTGAAGCGCAATACAGCCGTGCATTAACGCCAATATTTTCTCATCTCGGAGTTTCTGTAAATATTGTGTTATTCAGACAAAGCGATCCCTGCTGCGAGAGGAAAGCCTGGCTCTTTTTATTTGTTTTTCACTTGCAGATTTTTCTCTGAACTTTGTGTGTGTGTGTGTTTTTTGGCTTTGAGGTGTAAATGCAGCACTTAAATCATCTGAAGTATACGCTGCTATCATTTGTAATTGGACGTTGTCAGAATAAGTCATTGGAAAGCTCCAAACTCGGCTCGCGTGCGTGTGCCGCTGTACTTTCAACTCTGGAATGAAAAATTGTTTTGTTTTCCTTATTTCGACTGCCTACGTTTTTATTGTGCAAACACTCGACACATTTGCATAAGACGGCTGGCGTGTCACGACTCTATGAAATATTAATGCATTTGTCCGGAGTTCAGCCAGAAAAAATAAAAAATGCAAACTTTCTTTTGCATATGTTGACAACAGTGCATGCATTATAGACCATGTGAGTTTTGAAGAATGAAACTAGAGAAGATTACTGCATAATTAATGGGAATATTAGGAAGGTTTTCTAAAAGTTATGGCATCGTTAATACGATGTTTGTTTAAAGTTATCTGATGTTTAATAATGTTCAGTTGAAGATACAATTATTCTTTATATATATATATATATATATATATATATATATATATATATATATATATATATATTATTTTCCAAGTGATGTTAAACAGCACAAGCAAAAGGTTTCCTAATACATTTCTCTTCTGGAGAAAGTCTACATTTTAGACTTTTCAAGAGTCTAATCTGATAGGAATATATACACTTACCGGCCACTTTATTAGGTACACCTGCCCAACTGCTCGTTAACGCAACTTTCTAATCAGCCAATCACATGGCAGCAGCTCAATGCATTGCTCACTCTTTATTTTGATAGTCTGTTTGTTGATTTCAAGTTACATTGCATCTACATGCCAACTAATTCTTTTTAGATTATAAGTAGACTGTTAGGTTGGGGTTAGGGTAAGTTGACATGTACTTGCAAGGTTTCTTTTATTCAGTTAAATGTCTGTTGAAGGAGCAGTGTCAGCAGATAATAAGCAGACAGTCTATTAACTCTCAAATGGACCATCAAAATAAAGTGTTACCAATGCATTTCGGCATGTAGACATGGTCAAGACGATCTGCTGCAGTATAAAGCGAGCATCAGAATGGGGAAGAAAGGGGATTTAAGTGACTTTAAACATGGCATGGGCTGCTCTGAGTATTTCAGAAACTGCTGATCTACTGGGAATTTCACGCACAACCATCTCTAGGGATTACAGAGAATGGTCTTATGAAGAGGAAATATCCAGTGTGTGGCAGATCTGTGGGCGCAAATGCCTTGTTTATGCCAGAGGTCAGAGGAGAATGGCCAGACTGGTTCCAGCTGATAGAAAGGCGACAGTAACTCAAATAAGCACTCGTTACAACCGAGCTCTGCAGAAGAGCATCTCTGAACACACAACACGTCCAACCTTGAGGCGGATGGGCTACAGCAGCAGAAGAGCACACCGGGTGCCGCTCCTGTCAGCTAAGAACAGGAAACTGAGGCTACAATTCACACAGACTCACCAAAACTGGACAGTAGAAGATTGGAGAAACGCTGCTGCTCTGATGAGTCTCCATTTCTGCTCACACATTCAGATGGTCGGGTCAGAATTTGGCGTCAACGACATGAAAGCATGGATCATCCTGCCTTGTATCAGCGGTTCAGGCTGGTGGTGTAATATGTGGTGGAGATTTTCTAGTCACACTTTGGGTCCATTAGTACCAATTGAGCATCAACGCCACAGCCTACCTGAGTATTGCTGCTGACCATGTCCATCCCTTTATGAGCACAGTGTCTCCATCTTCTGATGGCTACTTCCAGCAGGATAACGCACCATAATGTCATAAAGCCTGAATCTTCTCAGACTGGTCTCTTGAACATGACGATGAGTTCACTGTACTCAAATGGCCTCCACAGTCACCAGATCTCAATCCAATAGAGCAGCTTTGGGATGTGGTGGAACAGGAGATTGGCATCATGGATGTGCAGCCGACAAATCTGCAGCAACTGTGTGATGCTATCACGTCAATAAGGAGCAAAATCTCTGAGGAATATTTCTAGTAGCTTGTTGAATCTATGACATGAAGGATTAAGGCAGTTCTGAAGGCAAAAAGGGTCCAACCCGGTACTAGTAAGGTGTACCTAATAAAGTGGCCAGTGAGTGTATATTATATATATTTTTTTGTAAAAACTGCTAAGGTCAACATTGATAGCCCATAAGAAATACATATATTTAAATTGTCTA